>NC_141819.1:9934617-10241117 GCF_982586985.1 Callionymus lyra
ATTAGCCCCAAAATAATACTGACAGACCATGACTCTGTCAGAGTTATTTTATCATTTAAAAAAGTCACTTTGGAAAAGTTTTGCGTTGATACTTAAGGGACTGTTTCGGCGCCGTTTGGGCATCATCATTGGCTTTTAAAAACGTTGACATATCAGCCACATTAAGAGACACAATCAGCACCGTCGTGAAGTCATAAGAGAACAAGATGACAGGAATTCCGGCGAAAGACTTCTACAGCAACTACCGGAAAATATCAACAAGAAAAAAAAAACTCTCTAGAGGTTAAATAGGGAAGACAAATTCCAACAAGAACTTTCCAGGAAACAAACTATTTTAGAAATGTTTCAGGTTGAGCTGTGGTCGACACACAGTCGTGTGGATCTACATCGACCACATGAGTAGAACCTTTGAGATGAAACGTTGAAGAGTTCAGTAAAACTATTGACCCTCAAAATAAACTAAAAGAAAAATGTATATCATTTGCAAATAAAGCCCTTTTTTTTACGACGTTACCTTAACCTTATATAGTCGAAATAATTTTTATAAAAAAACTCATAATTAAATGTTTAACCCTTGTGTTAAAAAAAATATACAGACACGTTTCTATTTGAGGTTAATTCTACAAAGATAATTCAAGTTTTATTTCTAGTTTTTCCATCTTTTTTTTTCTTTTCTTTGGCCCCTAAGAACAGTTACAGCCGCACTGCGACCCCTTGCTTAGTCTAAAGTCACTCCTGGACTGAAACGTGACCCGGCTGAGACTGAAGAATGCAGGACCAGGGGTAAGATCGAGAGACTGTTCGCGGTCCAGTCCAGATATGTTACGCTGGAGATGGAAAGAAATGTAAACCTGGACGCCGATTGCAAAACCACAGACATTCTTGTCCGTGAGTGTCGGAGGAGAGATGAAGAGAGTGAAAAAGATGGATCTTCCAAGAAACGTCTCCTCTGTTGGTGGGAAATGAATTCTGCAGCTGCTGTTCAAACAGGGATCTGATGGAGGAGACCTGCGGTACTGACCACTGCAGGGTTCTGACATCTTCAGTAGGACTCGTCAGTGTGTGAGTTTGGAGTCTGGAGTTTTGAGTCTAGCAGTCGAGACGCTCCAGCGCCAGGTTGTGACGCCAAGTGTAGCGAGCCGGTGTCAGACGTGGCTCGGAGACGTGAGGTTTGAGGTTTGACACGTTGACACTTGTTTGGTCTACAGCAGGGGCCAACGCTTTAACATCCTGAAGGGCCACTTTATATTCTTTAAATGTCGTCCGGGGCCATCGAGCTGAATAAAAAAAGGGACTAAAAATGGGGATGTGTCGATGAAGCTTCATGAAACAGTGTCATGTTGTTTAGAGGACAATACGTGGCGCCAGCTTAATGACGTGATTTTTGCATTGGAACAGTTGTTCAAAACAAAGGAAAATAGTGCATAGACCGCCATCTAGTGGACTTTGAAAACAATGACACGGCTTCATGAAGCTTTGTCAGACCATCACTAGAGTTTTTACGCAGATAAAAAAGATAAATTGTTGTTAAAATAAAACCATTTATTGTTATTTAATTGTGAATTACTTGTAAAAAATACTATACAAATCTTGTAAATTTGCAAAAAATATCTAGTCAAATAAATTGTACATGATCAATTAAATAGATCCAATGTAAAGAAAAATATAAACCCTTGGTCGGTAATTTGTTACAGGGCGACACAGAAAAAATTGTTGCAACTTTACTAGTGATGTGTCGATGAAGCTTCATGAAACAGTGTCATTATTTCCTGAGTCCACTAGATGTCACTCTTTCTGCTCTATAATCTATTGTTTTGAAAATATATTCTATTGAAACCTCACATCATTTTTAAGATGAGGGCGCCCCCTACTGTCCTCTGAAGAATAGGAGACTGTTTCATGAAGCTTCATCGACACATCACTGCACTTGACACATCAAGATTCTTGTTAAAGTCAAGTCTATTTAAAAAATGAACCTGTATACTAGTAAAAATGAGTGAAATCTGAAGTTCTTTATGATTTATTTTTACAGCTTGTATCTGAAGGTCGGTCTGTGATATAACAACATAATACTGGTTCCACCGTCTTAAATCATGAACCAAGTTCTCCATCTAAACATTAGTTAAATCCCTTTAAAACTTATCCACGGTTGCTTTTATTGTGTGTTTCCCTCCAGATGGTGAAATCATCAGTCAGATTAAAATGACCAACATGGCTCTGTCGGAGATTAAAGAGCTTCTGAAACTGCAGGTAGTTCTTTCACTTCCGTAATGATTGTTTTTCTTCAGACCTTCGGCAGTTTTTAGTGTGTGACAGTAGAAAAAGAAACGTATAGAATTATTTTTTTTAAAGCTGAAAATGTAGATGTTGTTTTGAGAAAGTCACAAGTTTTAATATGTTTTTCATTAAACTACTACATAATAGATTTACAATTATTATTATAACTGTTGATTTGAGGTCATGAAACATAAAACAAATAAACGATTGAGTTAATTTATTTAATACTTACAAATGTAATTGTTCCAGATAAAGGAGATCGTATTCCTGAAGAACACGGTGATGGAGTGCGAAGCCTGCGGTGAGTTTGTCGTGCTAGCTCAGGGTCAGGGTGACCCGGTGGGATTGTTCACCAACATAACTGACCCAATGTTTATTTTAACGTAACCACAAAATGCTGACTCGACACTTATTGTATGTCGGGGACCTGAAGTTCTCGAATGAACATTGAACTCCTGTCGTCCAGGAATGGGAGGCACTCAGCCTCGACCTTCATGCGACCCCAACCCTTGCCACCCGGGGGTGGAATGCATGGAGACCCCTGGAGGGATCAAGTGTGGAGCCTGTCCAGAGGGCATGAACGGCAACGGGACCCACTGTACGGACATAGACGAGGTACAGTGACCGGATTTGTTTCTGATAAACTAATACTAAAAGATGTGATCTACAGTGCACGGTCAAACCGTGTCACATGGGGGTTCGCTGCATCAACACGTCGCCCGGTTTCCGATGCGGCTCCTGCCCTGCCGGCTACACCGGTCCTCAGGTCCAAGGTGTCGGGATTCCCTACGCAAAAGCCAACAAACAGGTCACTAGACTGTGTTCGATCGCATTCTTTTGTTTTTTATTTTACTACTGAATTGTGGTGGAAGTTGTTAAAAGTTGCTGTTAATGTTCTTCTGATCCTTTGAACACGTGAAGATCTGCAAGGACATCAACGAGTGTGAGGGTCCCAACAACGGAGGCTGCGTGGAAAACTCTGTTTGTATGAACACTCCAGTAAGTACGTCATGTAAAAGGAAAGGAAAATCTGTCACAAATGAAACCAAAAATAACGTTTCGCAACGTTTTTTGTACTCAGGGCTCCTACAGGTGTGGCCCCTGTAAGACCGGCTACCTCGGCGATCAGCGACGAGGCTGCACGCCTGAAAGAGCTTGTGGAAATGGACAACCCAATCCTTGCCACGCCAGCGCAGAGTGCATCGTTCACCGAGAGGGGAGGATTGAGTGTCAGGTGAGTAAATAAAAATCACAAATTTCACACCTTCAATCTCTCTAAGATGTCTTCCATCTCCACAGTGTGGAATAGGATGGGCCGGGAACGGGTACCTGTGTGGACCAGACATCGATATTGACGGTATCCCTGACGAGAAACTGGATTGTCCGGAGAGGAACTGTGCCAAAGTGAGCCTCCTTGTGTTCTGAAGGGTGTATTATACCTCTCTGGGTCAAGAAAACAAATGTTTTTGTGGTATCCCTTGTGTTGTCTCTGGGTCAAGGTGAATGATCTCCACCACTGCATGTGTATGTCTGTAAATGTGAGTTCTCCTTCTAGAGCTGCTTCGAATTTTCAGCCGACAATGAGGGCAGAAGAACCGCCCAGAAAATTAAAAAGGGTCCAATTTCAATTGAACTCATACCGTAATAACCCCTGCGTTATCTCAGGGATCAAAGGGACCAGAAGGACCGAAAACAAATGTTTTTGTGGTATCCCTTGTGTTGTCTCAGGGTGAAAGTGACCTGAAGGTTTGAAAACAAATGTGTTTGTGGTATACTTTATGTTTTCTCTGGGTCAAAGTGACCCGAAGCCCCCAAAACAAAATGTAATTATTTTGTCCCTTTTGTTGTCTCTGGGTCAAAGTGACCCTAAAGCCCGTAACCTAACGTGTCTGTGGTATCCCTTGTGTTGTCTCCGGATCAAGGTGAATGATCTCCACCACTGCATATGTACTGTATGTCAGGAAACCAGGGAGGTCATTTTGACCCAGAGACAACAAAAGGGATACAAAAAACACATTTGTTTTGGGGCCTCTGGGTCACCTTAACCCTGAAATAACACAAAGGTTAAACACGTTTAATTTTTAAGGATTTGTATTGCCCTCCTAAGACACCGTCTCCTACCTCTTTCTTTTTCGCAGGACAACTGTCTCACTGTTCCCAATTCCGGTCAAGAAGACGCAGACGGTGATACGATCGGAGACGCCTGTGATGACGATGCAGATGGAGACGGGATCCTAAACATGCAGGTTTCTAAAAAAAGAAAATGGCTAGAAATGAATGAATAATGGCTAACAAAAATATGCTACAGGACAACTGTGTTCTGGTGCCGAACGTGGACCAGAGAAACATCGACGAGGACAACTTCGGAGACGCCTGTGACAACTGCCGTGCTATCAAGAACAACGACCAGAAAGACACGGACATCGACCAGTTCGGTGACGAGTGCGACGAAGACATCGATGGAGACGGTCTGTCGTAAACATCGTCCACTTCGAAAGACTGCGGTGGGAAATTAAAACCTCTGGGTTCTTTCAGGGATCCTGAATCACCTGGACAACTGCAAAAGGGTTCCCAACGCGGACCAGATTGATCGCGATGGGGACAAAGTGGGAGACGCTTGTGACAGTTGTCCGTATATTCCAAACCCTGACCAGGTCAGTGCGATCTTGTCCTGCCATTCTTTGCCACGTCGTCTTTTCGTTCCGTCTTTCAGCCTTAAATTGAATTTTTTAAAGAAAGGAATAAATCAATGAAGTTATCTGAGTGCACCCCATATGTTCTCAGACCAGATGGGAAATGCCAAAATCTAAACCAGTCTCAACATGAACGGCCACAACACATCCTTAGAACTCTCTTAACTACCATAAATCCTATATAGTTGAGGTAACATTGCTTCAGGGTGTACTCTAGGTACTTCAGCCAGGATGGAAATGAATGCAACCCCCGTCTCAGATCCACTTCCAGTAAAATAGGCAGGTCGCCCAACTTTCTGCTTTAACAATAAGTGTCTTTCTGTTTATGAGGAAGACTGCCCAGCTACTTAATTATTGGGGTTTTGCCTCCAAAATGAACTGTTTGCAGATGATACCGCGAATAAACTGGCAAACTTAAAATCTATTTCTAATTCACCCAACTCGTTCGAAATTCAAATTTAACTTATTTTCTAATCACCCTCATGTCGACTAAAGGTTGGGATTATTCTTCAGTTAAATTTTGCGTAAAGTTTCCGGTGTAGACGGCAGACTGGAAGATCGTAGTGCTTCCTGTCTTTGTAGCATGTTAGCTTTTTAGCTTCTGCTACAAATGTGTTTAAAATATAGAGTTGTTCAAACATTTCGACAATTCAAAGTCTTTTTGGATGAAGAAAAGGAAGAACCAATCGCGAATTGGACAAACATTTGTGACTATTAATACAGAAAGAGACGGTTTATGAAATAATCTTAACCCTTAGTTGACATGAGAGTGGGTAGAAAAATAGTGAAATTTGAATTTTGGGTGAACTATAACTGCTCTTGAACATGATCCTAAAATGATTAAATACAAATGAAAAACCGACCAAGATGGCGAAGAAATGCCAACTACAAAGAGCCTTGAGAAAAGTTTTTGACTATCATCGCTCTCTTTAGCCAAAGGTAACTTGTCTGGGTTGTACTTGAACTCTTGTCCTATTTCAGATGGATGCGGACAATGATTTGATCGGCGATCCTTGTGACACCAACAAGGACAGGTAGTCAAGGACCAACCGAATCGCAATGTTTTCAGTCCATCATTAACTACCTTTTCTTCCTCCAGCGATGGCGACGGACACCAGGACTCCAGAGACAACTGCCCGGCCGTCATCAACAGCTCACAGCTGGACTCCGACAAGGACGGAAAGGGCGACGAGTGCGACGACGACGACGACAATGACGGGATCCCCGACCTGCTCCCTCCTGGTCCGGACAACTGTCGCCTGATCCCAAATCCTCTCCAAGAGGACTCGGACGGTACAGTCTTTAATTTCATTATCGCATGAAAACCCTTCAACAGATTCATGGACGACTATCCCAACCTTCTCTGACCTTCCAGGAAACGGCGTTGGTAACGCGTGTGAGAAGGACTTCGACAACGACACCATCATAGACACCATTGATGTGTGTCCAGAAAACGCTGAGGTCACTCTGACGGACTTCAGGGAATACCAGACCGTGGTCTTAGATCCAGAGGGAGACGCACAGATCGACCCCAACTGGGTGGTGCTGAACCAGGTCTTTATGCAATGGGATTCTATTCTTTACATAAGAAACATTTTGAAAAAAAACAGTCCCAATGTCTTCCTAGTATAGTTTGTTCATCATGTGACTATAGCTCAATAAAAGCTTCTGTTCCAGGGAAGAGAGATTGTCCAGACTATGAACAGTGATCCAGGACTAGCCGTTGGTAAGATCCCCTTTTTTTCAAATGTCGACATGAATTACCTTAGAACTAGGCGCGACTGCGACTCAGATTTCGAGGCGTCCGTCCGTCAGGTTACACGGCGTTCAGTGGCGTGGACTTCGAGGGGACGTTCCACGTGAACACAGTGACCGATGACGACTACGCAGGGTTTATTTTCGGCTACCAGGACAGCTCGAGTTTCTACGTGGTGATGTGGAAACAGGTGGAGCAGATCTACTGGCAGGCCAATCCCTTCAGAGCCGTGGCTGAGCCTGGAATACAACTCAAGGTGATTTTGGCAAAGATAATAAATGACGTATTAGATAGTCATGAAGCAAGAGAGGCAGCGGCCATGTTGGTTTCGATATAGTTTGAACTGCTACGTTAGTGTTTCTCACTAAATATTTGCGTCAAAACCAAGGCTGTCAAGTCGAACACGGGTCCAGGCGAGAACCTGAGGAACGCGCTGTGGCACACCGGCGACACCGGCGACCAGGTCAAGCTGCTGTGGAAAGACGCTCGTAACGTTGGCTGGAAGGACAAGACGTCGTACAGATGGTTCCTGCAGCACCGACCTGCCGACGGCTACATCAGGTTCCCGCCTCCCTTGACCAGATGTTTCCAGATATTTCGCTCGTGAATGCTTGCGATGTTGAAGGTAGTGATGTGTCGCTGAAGCTTCATGAAACAGTGTCATTATCTCCTGAGTCCACTAGATGTCACTCTCTGCTCTTCAATCTATTGCTTTAAAAAGTTATTCTATTGAAACATCACATTATTCCTAACATGAGGGCGCCCCCTACTGTCCTCTGAAAAATATGACACTGGTTCATGAAGCTTCATCGACACATCTCTAGTTGAAGGATGGGAAGAACATTCAAAATGTATACTTTGTCGAGGGAGATGTGTTAGATCTGATGAAAGTTGTACAATTTTCTTAGGTCATCTAGATATAATTTATTTATTATTTGTCATTAAACTTTAAAGGGTAAATTCCACCCAAAATTTATTTGGATTATTTTCAGAGTAATCTGTTCTTCTTATAGTTTTAAACCAAAATGTTTGTTCATTTTAATGTAGCGACTGGAGCTCAGTCGTCTTCATCTTCGTCCAAAAAGACACTTAAAAACATCCAAATACCTCCATATACTGCTCGTCTGTAACGTCCCTCTTGGATTGAAGCCTCGACATTAGGAATTTTTCAGGAAAAAAACTTAAATAAATCTGTATTTTACGATTATTTGTGGTGGAAGTTATCAGTCTCTCAGCTGCTGCCTGACATCTTTCCTCATTGAAACACATTGCAAGTGTCAGTGTGCAACATTTATGCTGCTAGCCTAGCAGCGTCTTCTAAAAATAATCTTAAAATATAGATTTATTTAAGTTTTTAATGAACAATTCTTCTCATGAATCCAAGATGGACGTTACAGACGAGCTGTATGGAGGTATCTGGATGTTTTTAAGTGTCTTTTTGGACGAAGACAACTGAGCTCCAGTCGCTACATTAAAATGAACAAACATTTTTGTCTACAACTGTAATTACTCCTGACCATTAGTCGACATGAGGGTGAGTAGAAAATGAGAGGAAACATTTCGCCGATGGGTTCCAATTTTGGTTGATCGCAAACTAATGCGAAATCTATTTGCTGCTTCCCAGGGTTCGCTTCTACGAGGGGACGCAGATGGTCGCAGACACCGGCGTGGTCATCGATGGCACCATGAGAGGCGGACGACTGGGCGTCTTCTGTTTCTCGCAGGAGAACATTATCTGGTCGAATTTGCGGTACCGCTGTAACGGTGAGTGTTTAGCTCAGTAGTCGTGTCGTGAAGAAAGTAATCTCATCTTCTGTCTGCAGACACACTCCCCGAGGACTTCGACCGCTACAGGGCCCAGCAGGTTCAGCTGGTGGTCTAACGGTTCAGGAAGTATCATGGAGGAGGATCTTAGTCCTGGGTTGAGAGAAAGGAGTTCAGGAGTTCGCAACAATGTGTGTAAACTTGATGCTACATTATGTTTTTGACCTCGTCTAGTTGTACTTTCTGAAACTGTGATTGTTTAATATGATTTTTTTTTTTAATAAATGTGAAAAAAAAGATGTAACAAAGAATTGTAAGAACACAATTATTAATTGCTTTGAATAAAACTTTTTTTTCCAGATGTTTTCCTTTTTTATCTTCATTATGCTGCTTTAAAGCCACAATACGTGGGATTGAAAACATTGTTTCTGGCTCCCTCTAGGGTCAGAACAGCATAACATAATTATAGATCTACTTTATTTAGTGTTTTATTAATGTGATTTAAATGATCATTACAGAAATTATCGACACTCTTTTCAAGGTTAGCCTCACACTGGCCATACAGTTAACTCGTCTCATCTCAGGGTCAAGGTGACCCAAAGGTCCGAAAACAAATGTGTTTTTGTTATTCCTTTTCGACTTCTCCGGGTCAAGGTGACCTACCTCCACTACTGCATATGTTTTTATGGAAGCCAGGGAGGTCATTCACCTTGACCTAGGGGCAACACAAGGGATACCACAAACACGTTTGTTTTGGAGCCACCGGGTCACTTTGACCCTTGAAATAACGTTAATAAGGGTTAAAAAAAACTACTGCTTTCAAGACCTGTAGTGCTATAATTAAAGATAGAGATTAAAGAAGGTTTTAGGAAAGTGTGTCCTTGCTTTCAAAGCTCAGTAGGGGGCGCTCTTATCACAGTTGTTCGAAGATTTAAAACGAAACTGTAAACGACCTACAACTATGTTGGCTCTCACTGAAAATATAATAGTAAAACTGTTCTCAGTGTTTTCACACAAACATTCCACTTTCAGTTGTTGTTTTTTTTAAACACAGTTTAGTGAAAACAATCTTGACATTTCACAAGCGTGCACATATCCAAAATAATCTTTTCACTTTATATTTGGAAATACAGTTTACAAAAATATCAGCGAAAACAATGTACAACATAGAACATCATGCATGTTCGCGCTCGGGTGGAGTCGAGTTCCGAAATCAAGAGAAACTTCGATCTTCCACATTCAATTTAATTGAATTTTCTTCTTTTTTTTTTTAAGTTCATCTGATAACGAATGTTCACAAAAGTAGAATCACATGGCAACAAAGAAATAGCTACAGATCTTTTTTTTTACTACTTCTAACAGGACAACAGTGAAGCTACTCCTTTACGATAAGCGTCAACGTAAACCGTGTTTCCCAAACCTTTGTTCGCTCGTCCAGAAAGACCCAGTTATTAAAGGGAGGTTTGATCCAGATTAGAGTCGGAATGAGTGCAATAATTATACAGATATGTGAATAAATATGCTTTTATTTTTGGATTTAATTCTATGATCAGGAAATGTTGATGTTCGGTGAGTTATTAAAGTGATAAATTACCTCAAATAATGATTTATTTATTGTCGATGATGTGATTAAGAAGATCCTGTTGTTGTGTAACTGATTGACGACAACTTGGCTCATGGTTTTAGATCAAATATGAAATTAAAATAAGATAAATATTACTGAAACTACAGTTAGTGGAACATGTTAGTGAAGCTTTTTGTCAATCATTTAAAAAAAGGACTGACTTAGAAATCAGACATATATTTCAGGGCTTAAAAATACATTTTTGTTATAAATAAACTTTTGCAGAGATAAGAAACTGGCCAGTGTTCGGTCGGTCAATGATGTTTGAGGATGATATAGTGATTTTGTGACAAGAATCGTGATAAATGGAAGAGAGGGAGAAAAGAAAGGGAAGGAAGGAGAGGTAGTAAACAGTTCAATCACCCGGAGAAATGGATGGATAAAGGGAGGTGAAGAGAAGAGAAGGAAGGCGCGTGTGGAGGAGTTTGAAGACATAGTTTCGACAGAAGTGAGCGATTGAAGAATCATTTTTACAAGGTGGAGAGAAAAGGAGAGGAATGTTTTGGATGCAGTTAAAAAATAAAACTCTTGGGAAGAAGGTTAAGAAAGGAAATGTCTCTGGATCTTAACGAAAAGAATGAGATGAAAAATAATGGAGGCTAAAACTGGGAGCTTCCTAAAGGAGATGTTAAATTAGGAATTAAAATGTTCATTTTCATCATTAAAAAACTGCAAAGAGCAGACATGAACAAATGAGCCAAGTGAATAAAACTAAAGTCGATCATCTCTCTTTATCCACAACTTTTACTATATGCTGGAGAAAAACATGATCAGCTCCTCATTTAAGTCAGTTAGAGAAAAACAAACAAAAAACGTGACGTCAAACAAATACATTTCAACATTCTTTGACCATAATCATCAAATTTCTTACTGGCCCGTGAGGTCATATGGTCGTGAGGTGCTTCTTTGCTGCAGTGGTCAGTATTTAAGAGACTTCAACGTTCATCGCAACAAAAACATGGTCTTTCTTTCATTGGTACTGACCACTGCAGCATGAAGCAGGAACTTAAACAAGTTCTTGATGAAAACTAATTTGTGTGATGGGTTTAAGATTCTGTGGAGTGTGTGTGTGTGTGTGTGTGTGTGTGTGTGAGAGCGACATCAGCGATACATTCTTAGCGGCCTTCATTTCCAACACAGAAGCACAAGAGCTGCACTGAAGTAAGCCCTTTCTTGTTTTGCATCCCCTTACAAGATAAACAAATAAAGACAGGAAAAAAAAAAGCCAAAACAGCGTTTGTTTGTTTGTTTTTTTTACAAAGGAAAAATAGAGTTCATCTTTTTTTTTTTTTTCTTGGAAAATATTTCCAGAGTTCAGGTTCTGGTGTGAAAACAGTCAGCATTCACGTCGGGGGGGCAGAACAGTTCCCGGGTCCAGAAGCCGGAGCGTCGCAAATAAAGTGCCGAGCAAACCAGAGAGGAACGACATCACGGAGGAAGCAAACGACGACACATTCGCGGACGTACACAAGCGTATTGCACTGAAAAGTCGACTTGAAATTGAGACGAGAACTCGTGAGTGAATGTTGTCAATAATTGAAATCTTGCAGAATTTAATAAAGTTTACACTGTAATCCTCAGAGATGATAAACTGTTGGGAATTGGTAAAATTTTGTATTAAATAATGGAAATTTTAAAATGGCAAAACTATTGATGAAGCTTCATGAAACAGTGTCACGTTGTTCGGAGGTCAGTAGGGGGCGCCAACGGTTTAAAAAAAAGATGTGATGTTTCTTTACAGTTAACAGTTTTTTAAAACAAAAACAAAGGAAAATAGTGCAGAGACGCCATCTAGTGGACTCAGGAAATAATGACACTGTTTCATGAAGCTTCATCGACACATCATTAGGGAAAACTAAAGAAAGTAATTTTCCATTTTCCACAAAATTATTTTAAAAGAGGAATTCTTGATATATATTAATTAAAATTCTAATTATTCAAAAATAAAAATCTATTTGTAATAAAAAACATATTATTCAACACAAATAAATTAAGTTAATTTCTGGAACGAGCTCACAAACTCTAGAGACATTTTAAATGTTTGAAAAAAAAAAAGACCATAATCCAGGTCATCAAAGTAAAAGATCATCGCCTAAAATGACCTTGTTTATTTGAGAAATAATCTGGGATAAATGCAACATGCTCCGTTCAGCAGCAACGCGATGCGATCGACTCGATGAAAACAAGATCGGAAACAATCGTGTCGACCACACGCTCGTAAGCACAGCAGGCTGCAAGACTAGACTCGGAACTCGTGCCTTTAAATGCAAAAAAAAGAAAAAGCGCCGGTCGGCCATCTTTGTTGTGGTCAAAGTAAACAGAGGCAGCAGAGGAGGACGGCGGCGTCAGTGCTACAGAGAGAACGGATCGAGCAACAGTCTGACTCTTCAGGGTTAGGACCAGAGGCTGCAGCTCACTTGGGAAATACATTCTTGTATCATTCATGATTCTACAGACATGAGAGTCACCGAAGAGGAGAAACCAAAACATGCTTTTGAGCTCCAGGCCACAGGGTCGGCTCTGAAAGTCTGGACCCACGTTTTCTGGGACATGCACTGTGTTTCAGAAGCTTATGTACAAGTGAGGATGAAGGACGACCTTGGTTCCCCCGAAACCAGTATTTCTCTTATGATCATTAAAGACAAAAGACGCAGCGAATTGTGACTTAAAAGTAGTGACGTGTCGATGAAGCTTCATGAAACAGTGTCGTTATTTCCTGAGTCCACTAGATGTCACTCTTTGCTCTATAATCTTTAAATAATTTAGAAACCTTACATAATTTTAAAGCTGAGGGCGCCCCCTACTGTCCTCTGAAAAATATGACACTGCTTCATGAAGCTTCATCGACACATCAATTTTAAAAAGTTGAATAAAAAAAGACATTGAGCGGTAAAAAAAAAGATGTAAAGAAGAAGAAGTTGATAGAAAAGCAAAGCCATATTTTAAGAACTTAATTCAGGTTTAATCACCTCAAGTATCTCTTAATCATTATTTTAAAGCAGGTATCAATAGCGAAATAGAGAAAATCGAAGGGTATATATTAGTGTTTCTCTATACATGTTATAATGACTCTAATTTATTGTGATTGTTTGTATACAAAAACTATGAAATGCACCTTAGTTAGTATTAAATATATTTATCTGGATTTTTCATGGACTCGGATTTTTAAGATATTAAAAATGAAGACCCTTGATTTTATTTAGCTACTTAATAATTTACCCTCTAAAAATGGATGTTCCTAAATATTTTCTGAATCACTACTGCCCCCTGCTGTCACATTGAGCCAATACCATCTACAATATTTTCAAATGCTAAAAAAGGTATCAATTAATATTGATAAAATAAATGTAGGACAACGAAGTTGGTTTTATAAGGACATGAGTGGCTTTGCTGCGCTTTTCCGGCACGTTGTATTATATTATATTTACTTAATTAATTAGGTTTTTAAATATACTGTATATTCTATTTATATATATATATATTGACAGCGTCAAGAGTTGAAACAAAAGAAAATAATTCATCTTAGCATTGAGTGTCCGTGTCAAGATGTTCTAGAACTAGAGTTGCTGTTTTATTCCAAATTTAAGAAAAAGCAAACTGAATTCAATTCATCAAAAACATCCCGTTTCAAAAGTTGACCAAGATGATCTTGTTACTCGTCTCAGAAGGACCAGATGAAGAATTTAAAGATGTTGAAACTTGTAAAATCTCTATAGATCCATAATAAAGCTACATTTAGTGATGTGTTGATGAAGCTTCATGAAACAGTGTCATTATTTCCTGAGTCCACTAGATGTCACTCTTTGCTCTATAAGCTATTGCTTTGAAAAGCTATTCTATTGAAACCTCACATCATTTTTAAGCTGAGGGCGCCCCCTACTGTCCCTAGAAAAATATGACACTGCTTCATGAAGCTTCATCGACACATCATGAGCTACATTAAATATGAAGAACCTCAGGGATCTGAGGCATAAATCCAGCTCAACTATTTTTCCAGTTCAAGTGATGGAGAGTCACTTGCATAGAAATCCCAGATCAAACCAAAGAACCTCTGCGGTCTATGAGGAGTGTGAGAGTGAAATAGAAGGCGACGTCGTGGCCTAAAACCAACTCCTAATGATCACAAACGTCAGATTATATCTAGTGATGTGTCGATGAAGCTTCATGAAGCAGTGTTATGTTTTTCAGAGGACAGTAGGGGGCGCCCTCATCTTAAAAATGATATGATGTTTCAATAGAATACTTTTACAAAGCAATAGATTATAGAGCAAAGAGTGACATCTAGTGGACTCAGGAGATAATGACACTGTTTCATGAAGCTTCATCCACACATCACTAGATACATCAAACAAACATCGCTCAGGGAAACTCTAACAAAAGTCCAGTCATATCTCGCCTGATGTCAGCGTTGTGTAAACATGTCGTGTAAACAATTTTGGATCCCTGATTGAGACCAGCGATCAGAACACTACACCTACACATAAATATACTCCTTTTTCCTTCAATAATTTAACAAGAATCCTTTTTTTAAAAATTGCACATTTTCCTCGTCGTAAAAGTTTTTGTAAGAGCTTCCCTGTCATGGAGCAAAAAATCCTCCCCATATTTGCGCTCAATCTCAGAAAACCTCCCCCCCCCCCTCGGTCCACTTTAAAAAAAAAAAACACCAATAATTTGGCTATAAACTGTACCGCTACAAAATACAGTACATTGATTCGTCACAACAGAACCACAAAGATCACCGACACCCCCCCCCCCCCTCCAAAAAACGTCCGCTCAAATACAAGAAAATGTCACCAGAAGTTACGAAAATACATCAGACACGGAATAGAACGCTCGAATACTTATGTAAGGCAAAATCAGGTGATTTCACAGTGACCACTCAAAAGACCGAAGAGTTTTAAAAAAAAAAAAACAGACGTCGATGTCTGCGTTAAAGGAATTTGGAGACTTTTTTTTTTTTTTCTTCGTAGAAATACCTGATCGTCCGCATCCACGGGATAAAAGCTCGTTTGTAGATCTGGTGATTGATTTCTGCACCGGCGCTAAAAACCCGGGCGGCAGCATGGCAACATCCAGCAAACAATGGCACGTCGATAAACACCTAAGGGGGGGGGGTTAGGTTTAAACTCCCGTCGTGAAGCCGAAACAAAGCACATCCAGAAATATATGTCGCGGACACGGAGAGAACATCAGTGCAATCCAACACTACGAAGAGCATTTTGGCATCAAGTCAACGTAAGAAATATAAAACATTTTTCTGTCAAATAAATAAATACGTTAAACATCAAAACAGATACACGATGAAAGAACATTTTGGTTTGTTAAAAAATAAAGCTTTGCCGGATGATGGGAAACCGATTCATTTGATTGCAAAGTACAAGCGAACCGGCTGTTTTTTTTTCTTCTTCTTCTTCTTCGTGTTCCAGCCCAGAGTCGTCGCAGCTACAAGCGGATTCAAATAAATATAAATAAAAAAGATATGAGAAAGAAATTCCTGGAGTATGTTGGTGGGACAGCGCAGCAGGCGAGCGGACACCCCAGCGATCAATCCCCCCCCCCGTCCACCGGGGGCGTCTCTTCCCCGTCGTCGATTCAAAGGGCTTGACGGGGTCGGGGGTCAGCTGGACAGCCATGCAAAACGAAGGGAGAGGTCTCACTCCGCCCGTCCCGGGGTCTCTCTCTCTCTCTCTCTCTCTCTCTCTCTCTCTCTGCTCACGAGCGAGAGGGCTCGTCTCGGGGGCTACAGTCGGTCCATCCTGAACGTGTCCTCCGTGGCCGGGTCGGCCAGAACCATGTCCGGGTCGTTCAGCATGTGCAGTCCGTCCAGGGTCAGCGGGTCGATCTTCAGCTCGTCCAGGGGGAACTGAGAGTCGGCGTCGAAGCTGACGTCGCCGACGCCGGCCAGCGAGTTGCTCAGCTCTTTGGAGAGGCTCGGCGGAGACTCGCCTGTGACTGAAGGTGGGCAGGGGTCAAAGGTTAAACATCAAGGTTTTCATGTCAGAGGGTCGTGGCTCGACTTAAGGTTCATTTTATGGTTATAAACACTTTTTTTTATATGACTTCAGATAGATTTTTGAAGCAGGAGGGAATCATCAGATGGTTGAACAACATTTCAAATGTTTATTTATGTCATATTTATTTAATTATTAAACTCCATTATTAATATGTTGAAAGGTTGGATTTATATTTGTCAATAATTGCATTTAAAAGTTTAAATATTTTTTTAAATTAATGTGTTTTCTCAGATTCTAATTCTAATAATTAAAAAAAAAAAAAAGTCTTAATACAAATTTTTTAATTTGTAGTCCCTCAAATGCAATATAATTATTTTTTAATATAAATAATTCATTATTTTTATAATTAATTATATCATTTTCAATTACGAAAACATATTTTGGAATTATTGTAATTATTACAAAAAAATAGTGATGTGTCGATGAAGCTTCATGAAACAGTGTCAAATTTTTAAGAGGACAGTAGGGGGCGCCATCATCTTAAAAATGATGTGAAAATTGAATAGAATAGCTTTTCAAAGCAATAGATTATAGAGCAAAGAGTGACATCTAGTGGACACGGTTTCATGAAGTTTCATCAACACTATTACTACAAGAAAGTGTGTTGTCGGGTTGATTGATTGACAGGTCAACTGTTGTCTCTCTTAGGTATTCAGCGTGACTCAGTTTTTATCTGAGTTTGACATTTGTTTCTTTGAAATTATTACATTTTTAATTAAATGATTAAAAAGAAAATCAAAAATCAATTACTTATTATGCTCAAATAACAGTTCAATAAAAAAAGCTTAATTTAAACCATTCAATATTCTAATGACGTCACTTATAATATAACTTGAAAAATCTAAAAAACTTCTGATAAAAACTAAAATATAAAGAGATGCAGTTAAATGACTTTTTGACTTTTCAAAAAAGTAACAATGAAGATTAAAGATATAAAATATCATCACGTCTGTCATTGAAATCATCAGTTTATCTCATGTTCTATTCACTTTAAAGGGAGTTTTCAACTCTCGCATGTTATCAAATTTCTTCTTCGGGTATACATAGCAAATGTGTTTGTGAGATCCCTTGTGTTGTTCACCTTGACCCGGAGACAACACAAGGATTAAGTGGATTTTAGTGCCCAGTGAAAAAAGAAAAAACTGTGTTTAATATTACTTATATTACTACGTTGTTGAGGTGCTCATGACTAGATCAACTGTCGACTGACCCGTCAGGATGATGTTGGGGATGTTGCCATGGCTACTGTAGCCCAGCTGCTGCGAGTCCTGCAGGCTGGAGCCGGTCAGACCCATCATGGCTGCTTGAGTGTAGTTGAGGGTGGAGCACTGGCTGAACAGGCTGGTGGAGCTGATGGGGTTCTCGATCATGTTGAACTGCTCCAGCTGCAAACACACACGGGTCTAAGTTCGGAGGCGTGTCGGGCTTGAGGCGGCGACTCACCTGGTGAGACAGAGCGTTGGTCTGCCGCGACGACATCTGCTGGTCGTAGAAGGAATCTCCGAAGATGCTGCCGACCACAGGGATGTGCTGGAGAGAAACATGCTGTTGGTGGAGCTTAGAGGAGACTTTACAGAAGGTTGGACAAGGAAAGTGTTTTTGTCTTCAATACGGACTACTTGACCTCATGTTGACTAAAGGATGGGATTATTTTCAGAGTAATCTGTTCCTTTTTAGAGTTGTAGACAAAAATGTTTGTTCATTTTAATGTAGCGACTGGAGCTCAGTTGTCTTCGTCTTCATCTTCGTCCAAAAAGACACTTAAAAACATCCAAATACCTCCATACTGCTCGTCTGTAAACCTTCACTCAGAGCTCAGTTTGTCGAAATGATCATTTTTAATTGTGTCCAGCAGTTGAGGTTATAAGACGTTAAAATCAGGCGGACACACACAAACACACACACATATTGTTTTATAAATCATGGAAAAAGAACACAAACTTGATATACAGGGGAAAAAAGAAAATACAAAATGATGATCAGAGAAAAATAAAGGCTAACTTTATAGTAAAAAGAAAAAGACATCATTTAACAGACAAAAAATAAATCAGTCATAATTATTTTAAAAGGTTTCAATGGTTGAAACAAGAAAATAAATGGTGAAAAAGAAAAGATATCAAAATGATGCATTGAAAAGAAATTAATCTTGAGATTAAGACAATTTAAATGAAATATCATTTGAATGTGGAATTGTAACTTCCCTCTTGCGTTGAAGCCTCGACATGAGGAATATTTCCGGAAAACTTAAATAAGTCTATATTTTAAGATCGTTTATCAGACGTTGCTAGGCTAACTGCTTGGCTATCTGCTAGGCTAACTGCTAGGCTAGCTCCTTGGCTAACTGCTAGGCTAGCTTTTAGGCTAACTGCTATGCTAGCTGATAGGCTACCTTTATCTTCCTCCAAAAAATACTCACTTAAAGCATCCAAATACTGCTCGTCTGTTACATCCATCTTGTATTGAAGCTTCAACATGAGGAATTGTTCTGAAGAACTAAAATAAAACCAAATTTTAAGATTGTTTTTAGCAGACGCTGCTATGCTAGCAGCATAAATCTTGCACTGACACTTGCAATGTGTTTCAATGAGGAAAGAGACTGATAACTTCAGCTTCAAACAAACTTACAATAAAGACTTATTTAATTTTTTTCTGAACAATTCTTCTCATGTCGAGGCTTCAACACAAGATGGACGTTACAGATGACAGTATGGAGGTATTTGGATGTTTTTAAGTGTCTTTTTGGACGAAGACGAAGATAACTGAGCTCCAGTCGCTACATTAAAATGAACAAACATTTTTGTCTATAACTCTAAAAAGAACAGATTACTCTGAAAATAATCCCAAACCTTAGTTGACATGAGGATGAGTAGAAAAACTAGTGAATTTTGGTTTAACTATGACTTAGAATGAATCCACTGATCAATTTTCAACTGTTTCAACTTTCTAAACACAATCCTTGTTCAATCCTTGGATGTCGTTTGTGTCGAGCAGACGTTTTCACACGAGAAACACAAACCAAAGCGAATGACGTTAATGAGTGAGTGACTGTCGAGGCGGAGGTTTTTCCCGGAAGGCGAGGAAGAGGCACATGGAAGGATCATGTGCTGATGAGATTACATAAATCACTTCAGGAAGCTTCCAGCCACAGAGAGTTAAATGATGCATGTTCCAGACCAGGTGCTCGGGTCCCAGTCCAGAACACGCCAGCGTGGTCGGAGATGTGGCGGTGAAACATGCAGACCTGCGTCGGAAACTTCTGCTTTTTGTCAAATACAAACTCATTTTTTCTTGATAAATGGTGAGATTTCAGTTGAGAGAAATGTAAAAAAAATTTAAATAACTATTAATTTCATGTTATATTGTCCTTTTAAATACTGTACACTTACTTTATTGTGGATTATCTTGATATTTCTTTTAATTCTTTAAACCTTTTCTCTAATATTTATATTCAAAATATTTCAGTTTATATAGTCTCTTGCTTTTTAATAGAAAAATAATGAACAAATAATACATATAATTCAGCATATAAAAGTTACACACGTTGTTTATTTGTCTTAAATATGTATTTAGTTATTATTTAATTGTAAATAAGCAATAAGAATTAATGTAACATTTTCATTTACTCTTAATGTATATAATTTCTTCTATATATAAAAATAAAAGTTTAATAAATACGTTTTTTTTAATAATAAAATACAATAAAATTATAATATCTCATTTACTCTTAATGTATTTAATTTATTTTAAATTTAATTCATTTATATTAATCTTACATCAGATTTCACTATATATATTATTTATATATTATAATAAAAATAAATGTATTGCCTTTCCCAGTGTAAAATAAATTAACAATAATAAATAAATAATAAATGAAAAAATAAAAATATAATACAAAATATATATATATATATATATATATACACACACACACACATTCATAAATACGTTTTATTTAAATACAATAAAATAATAATATCTCATATCTTCATGCATTTAATTCATTTTAATTTTATTTCATTAAATTTCACTATAAATATTTATAGATATTGTAATTAAATAAATAATATCATTTTTTTTTTTTTTTTAGTCATTTGATGCCCAAACCTTTCTGACATCCTTACATATTGAACCCCTAATATAGACGTTTAAAAATTATATTTTTTCTGAATCAGAAAACTTGTATTGCCAATTTAAAATAAAATATGATATAATTTTAATTTTAATGATTTTTTTAAAATAATAAAATAATAATATCTCATATCACTTTGACTACATATTGAACTTGTTCCTGATCTTCATAAGATCTTGATTTAAACCTTGTCTAAAGTAATAAAGTCAAATCTACCGAGATACAGTTTCCACAAGCAGGCACTGACATGAAAGATGAGGATGTGAAGCAGGACTTGATCACACGGAGAAAAGAAAAGCAGCCTGGAGTCTACAATCCTCTCGCCCTCCTCCAGTCACGCAGCTCTTACTTGAGGCGAGCCGCCGGGCGAGAAGCCTTGATTGGAGACTGGGGAGGTCGGAGACTGAGTGGCGGGCGAGCCGGTCTGATTGCGGTACTGTTGGAGGGAAGAGGGTTAGCCAGCGCCACGCTTCACTTCTGGTCTCACAACGATCACGCTTCACTTCTGGTCTCACAACGATCACGCTTCACTTCTGGTCTCACAACGATCACGCTTCACTTCTGGTCTCACAACGATCACGCTTCACTTCTGGTCTCACAACGATCACGCTTCACTTCTGGTCTCACAACGATCACGCTTCACTTCTGGTCTCACAACGATCACGCTTCACTTCTGGTCTCACAACGATCACGCTTCACTTCTGGTCTCACAACGATCACGCTTCACTTCTGGTCTCACAACGATCACGCTTCACTTCTGGTCTCACAACGATCACGCTTCACTTCTGGTCTCACAACGATCACGCTTCACTTCTGGTCTCACAACGATCACGCTTCACTTCTGGTCTCACAACGATCACGCTTCACTTCTGGTCTCACAACGATCACGCTTCACTTCTGGTCTCACAACGATCACGCTTCACTTCTGGTCTCACAACGATCACGCTTCACTTCTGGTCTCACAACGATCACGCTTCACTTCTGGTCTCAAAACGATCACGCTTCACTTCTGGTCTCACAACGATCACGCTTCACTTCTGGTCTCACAACGATCACGCTTCACTTCTGGTCTCACAACGATCACGCTTCACTTCTGGTCTCACAACGATCACGCTTCACTTCTGGTCTCACAACGATCACGCTTCACTTCTGGTCTCACAACGATCACGCTTCACTTCTGGTCTCACAACGATCACGCTTCACTTCTGGTCTCACAACGATCACACTTCACTTCTGGTCTCACAACGATCACGCTTCACTTCTGGTCTCACAACGATCACACTTCACTTCTGGTCTCACAACGATCACGCTTCACTTCTGGTCTCACAACGATCACGCTTCACTTCTGGTCTCACAACGATCACGCTTCACTTCTGGTCTCACAACGATCACGCTTCACTTCTGGTCTCACAACGATCACGCTTCACTTCTGGTCTCACAACGATCACGCTTCACTTCTGGTCACACAAAGATCACGCTTCACTTCTGGTCACACAACGATCACGCTTCACTTCTGGTCTCACAACGATCACGCTTCACTTCTGGTCTCACAACGATCACGCTTCACTTCTGGTCTCACAACGATCACGCTTCACTTCTGGTCTCACAACGATCACGCTTCACTTCTGGTCTCACAACGATCACGCTTCACTTCTGGTCTCACAACGATCACGCTTCACTTCTGGTCTCACAACAATCACGCTTCACTTCTGGTCTCACAACGATCACGCTTCACTTCTGGTCTCACAACGATCACGCTTCACTTCTGGTCTCACAACGATCACGCTTCACTTCTGGTCTCACAACGATCACGCTTCACTTCTGGTCTCACAATGATCACACTTCACTTCTGGTCTCACAACGATCACACTTCACTTCTGGTCTCACAACGATCACGCTTCACTTCTGGTCTCACAACGATCACACTTCACTTCTGGTCTCACAACGATCACGCTTCACTTCTGGTCTCACAACGATCACGCTTCACTTCTGGTCTCACAACGATCACGCTTCACTTCTGGTCTCACAACGATCACGCTTCACTTCTGGTCTCACAACGATCACGCTTCACTTCTGGTCTCACAACGATCACGCTTCACTTCTGGTCTCACAACGATCACACTTCACTTCTGGTCTCACAACGATCACACTTCACTTCTGGTCTCACAACGATCACGCTTCACTTCTGGTCTCACAACGATCATGCTTCACTTCTGGTCTCACAACGATCAAGCTTCACTTCTGGTCACACAACGATCACGCTTCACTTCTGGTCTCACAACGATCACGCTTCACTTCTGGTCTCACAACGATCACGCTTCACTTCTGGTCTCACAACGATCACGCTTCACTTCTGGTCTCACAACGATCACGCTTCACTTCTGGTCTCACAACGATCACGCTTCACTTCTGCTCTCACAACGATCACGCTTCACTTCTGGTCACACAACGATCACACTTCACTTCTGGTCTCACAACGATCATGCTTCACTTCTGGTCTCACAACGATCACGCTTCACTTCTGGTCTCACAACGATCACACTTCACTTCTGGTCTCACAACGATCACACTTCACTTCTGGTCTCACAACGATCACGCTTCACTTCTGGTCTCACAACGATCACGCTTCACTTCTGGTCTCACAACGATCATGCTTCACTTCTGGTCACACAACGATCACGCTTCACTTCTGGTCTCACAACGATCACGCTTCACTTCTGGTCTCACAACGATCACGCTTCACTTCTGGTCTCACAACGATCACGCTTCACTTCTGGTCTCACAACGATCACACTTCACTTCTGGTCTCACAACGATCACGCTTCACTTCTGGTCTCACAACGATCACACTTCACTTCTGGTCTCACAACGATCACGCTTCACTTCTGGTCTCACAACGATCACGCTTCACTTCTGGTCTCACAACGATCACGCTTCACTTCTGGTCTCACAACGATCACACTTCACTTCTGGTCTCACAACGATCACGCTTCACTTCTGGTCTCACAACGATCACGCTTCACTTCTGGTCTCACAACGATCACGCTTCACTTCTGGTCACACAAAGATCACGCTTCACTTCTGGTCACACAACGATCACGCTTCACTTCTGGTCTCACAACGATCACGCTTCACTTCTGGTCTCACAACGATCACGCTTCACTTCTGGTCTCACAACGATCACGCTTCACTTCTGGTCTCACAACGATCACGCTTCACTTCTGGTCTCACAACGATCACGCTTCACTTCTGGTCTCACAACGATCACGCTTCACTTCTGGTCTCACAACAATCACGCTTCACTTCTGGTCTCACAACGATCACGCTTCACTTCTGGTCTCACAACGATCACGCTTCACTTCTGGTCTCACAACGATCACGCTTCACTTCTGGTCTCACAACGATCACGCTTCACTTCTGGTCTCACAATGATCACACTTCACTTCTGGTCTCACAACGATCACACTTCACTTCTGGTCTCACAACGATCACGCTTCACTTCTGGTCTCACAACGATCACACTTCACTTCTGGTCTCACAACGATCACGCTTCACTTCTGGTCTCACAACGATCACGCTTCACTTCTGGTCTCACAACGATCACGCTTCACTTCTGGTCTCACAACGATCACGCTTCACTTCTGGTCTCACAACGATCACACTTCACTTCTGGTCACACAACGATCACGCTTCACTTCTGGTCTCACAACGATCACGCTTCACTTCTGGTCTCACAACGATCACGCTTCACTTCTGGTCACACAAAGATCACGCTTCACTTCTGGTCTCACAACGATCACGCTTCACTTCTGGTCTCACAACGATCACGCTTCACTTCTGGTCTCACAACGATCACGCTTCACTTCTGGTCACACAACGATCACGCTTCACTTCTGGTCTCACAACGATCACACTTCACTTCTGGTCTCACAACGATCACGCTTCACTTCTGGTCTCACAACGATCACGCTTCACTTCTGGTCACACAACGATCACGCTTCACTTCTGGTCTCACAACGATCACGCTTCACTTCTGGTCTCACAACGATCACGCTTCACTTCTGGTCTCACAACGATCACGCTTCACTTCTGGTCTCAGAACGATCACGCTTCACTTCTGGTCTCACAACGATCACACTTCACTTCTGGTCTCACAACGATCACGCTTCACTTCTGGTCTCACAACGATCACGCTTCACTTCTGGTCTCACAACGATCACGCTTCACTTCTGGTCTCACAACGATCACACTTCACTTCTGGTCTCACAACGATCACACTTCACTTCTGGTCTCACAACGATCACGCTTCACTTCTGGTCTCACAACGATCACGCTTCACTTCTGGTCACACAACGATCACACTTCACTTCTGGTCTCACAACGATCATGCTTCACTTCTGGTCACACAACGATCACACTTCACTTCTGGTCTCACAACGATCACGCTTCACTTCTGGTCACACAACGATCACACTTCACTTCTGGTCTCACAACGATCACGCTTCACTTCTGGTCTCACAACGATCACGCTTCACTTCTGGTCTCACAACGATCACGCTTCACTTCTGGTCTCACAACGATCACGCTTCACTTCTGGTCTCACAACGATCACGCTTCACTTCTGGTCTCACAACGATCACGCTTCACTTCTGGTCTCACAACGATCACGCTTCACTTCTGGTCACACAACGATCACGCTTCACTTCTGGTCTCACAACGATCACGCTTCACTTCTGGTCACATCACAGGGAATTGTATCATGAAGATGCGACTCTGAGATTGTCTACATGTGGATTAAAATACAAATATATATTATTATTATTAACGGTGCTTTGAGACTCTATACGAGGATATATTGAATTAAAATGTAATTTTAAAACATAAAAACAACCAATTATTATTTGACAAATACAATCTTTTTAATTTATTAAAATATCAGTTTATTTCCCTTAAATTATTATTAGAATAATTCTGATGGATTTACAAATTTAAAATTCCATAAAAAGAGAGTTGCAAAATTGTTGCTTCTTTATAACTATACTCTTGAATTTATATGTATATGGATGTATATGTTTAATTTTTATAGCAATATGCATATGGAGTTTTATGTTAACATTAATTACATGCATATTAAGTATTTAAATGTATTTTTGTAGCAGCCTAAATATATTTATCAAGATAATTGTCTACTGTATTTTTAATGTTTAGTTTATCATTTCTTTATTCTTAAGGGAATTATATTAGACTTTGCTTTATACTACTGTAATATTATGTAGTTATCTACTCAAATATTAGTCATAATTCAAGTACATATTTAACTGAAATTGAATTATCAAGCTTGTATTACATGAACCAAATAAAGCAATTATCATTTGACAAATACAACATTTTTAATTGATTAATATCGTTTTTTTCCCCATTTAATTCTGACTGATTGACAATGTAAAAAGTGTCTTATTCATTTATAAATACCACTGAAATTATTCAATTAAAAAGATTGATATGTGCATATGTATGTTTCATATTACCAAGAATACATGTTTTATACCACTTCTTGTCTAAAGGAGCAGCTTAAATATGCTTTTCAATCGTCAACTGTATTATTAAAGTTTAGTTTTGACAGAAGCATAAAGTTAATGGACAATTATATGCAAATTATACGTGATTTTGCTTCATAATATTATATATTTATCTACACAAAGTGTCTAAATTAGTCACAAGTGCGTATTTAATTCAAAATAAATGTATTTATTAAAATCTTTTTTTTTTTTCCTTTAAATTATAAGTTGTCGTGTAAACGTCCTTGATACACAAGAGTATTATAGTGTGTACAATAGTACCATAGTGCGGTTGAAGCTGGACTCACTGGTGACAAGAGAGGAGATCACTGGACAAACTACTGTCCATCATGGATGATGACATCATGTGGAGCACGAAACGCTCCTCCCATGATGCAACACTAATAGACTCAGGGACTCCATTACATTTTTTTTGATCTGGGTTTGAGGTGTTTTTGTCCCAACATCGTTCTCAAAGAACAATTTTAAAAAAGGAAATTAAAAAAAACAACGTACCGAGCTGATGCTCATGCTGGCCGTGGTCTGGCTGTCGGGGGAGGGGCTTCCGGCGATGGACCCGGGAGACGCCGGCGCCGGCACCGTGATGAGCTGGATGCCCGGAGGCAGGTTCTGCTGCTGATTCTGCAGGTCGTTGAGCAGTTGGGCCTGAGCCTGAGGCGTCAGCTGGTTGAAGAGCGGGTACTGAGCCAGCTGCTGCTCCAGAGTCAGCGTGTCCGCGGTCAACACCTGCATCACAGAGACCAGGTTCAGCTCGCGGCCGGACCTGAACCAGAACCTGAACCTACATCCTTCCTCCGGGCACGTGGTGGGTTAAAGGATTCCAGAAGTTCATAACCTCATGAACGTATATTTTTAATACAGAAAGCGTTTTTTATTCATGATAAATAATAGTTTATGTTATTATTTTAATAGTAATAGACAAGTTAGACAAACTCTTAATGCACTTTGAATGATGCGTTCAATGACTTAATCAAGAACGAGTGATATTTTAAAACTAAACGTGAAATACTGTTTAAATAAAAAAATAAACACACGAAAAATGCATATATACTTTCTATAGATTCCATTTGCAAAATTCGCACAAAAATAAATAAACATGTTTTTCGTGTGTAAAGTTTACATTTTAGGTTCGATTAGTTCACTGTTTTCTGCACTTATTTATTTTAGTTTTCAAGTAATCTCTTATATTTAACACTTTTTGTTTTTCAGTTAAAAAAGTGACTTTAGTATGAGTTTTAAGATTTAAGTTTTTTTTTTAAAAATGGTCAAAAATTTGTATCAGCCTTTTTCAGCCTCTCAAAACCTGTCAAACCTTGATATATTTTATTTGTGTTTTTCTTTTTTTCATTTTCTGGGTTTGAGGTATCCCTTTTGTTGTCTCTGGGTCAAGGTGACCCGAAGGCCCGGAAACAAATGTGTTTGAGGTATCCCTTTTGTTGTCTCTGGGTCAAGGTGACCCGAAGGCCCGGAAACAAATTTGTTTGAGGTATCCCTTGTGTTGTCTCTGGATCAAGGTGAGCCGGACTCCCGAAAAGAAATGTTAAACTTGACCAAGGGTTAATAGAAGCTTAAAATAAAATAAATAAAAAAAATGTGACATCCAGAGGGATCCATCCATCCATCCATCCATCTTTCTATCCATCATATTACAAAATCTCCATGTTACCTGTGAGATGTTGATGGGGGAGGAGAGGGTGGGCGAGAGCTGCTGAGGGGAATGTTGGAGGTGGAGGTCAGAGGTCAGGGTGAGTGGCACAACGGGCGGCTGTCGACGCTGTGATGTCACAGTCATGTTAGGCTGAGACGACGTTTGGATGCCTGTGGAGTGAAATCAAAACGTTATTTTCAACATTCATTGAAACTAAGTAGAAGAACCATCCTGTTGAGTGTATAATGAGGATGTAGTGCTTTGTAAATATATATATATATATATATATATATATATATATATATATATATATATATATATATATATATATATATATATATATATATATATATATATATATATATATATACATATATATATATATATATATATATATATATATATATATATATATATGTATATATATATATGTATATATATATATATATACATATATATATATATATATATTCGTCTTAGATTTATAGACTAATTATAACGGATTTATAATATAAAACGTATTCATTTTAATTTCAACTTTCACTTATTTAACAATGCAAGTAATAGTTAGTTGCAAAATAATTTCAACATTTTTTTAATCTTGAATTTTTATATCTATATGTATTTTATATTAACAGAAATATATGTATTCACTTCCTTTTATTTTTCAAAAGTAGCAGATTAATTATTGTAAACAAAATAATTTTCTTGTGTATTACTCATGTTTAGTTTTGGCAGAATTTAAATGTTTTCATTTTAATTTATATTATGGTTAAAATGATATATTTTCTGTTTTTTTTCATCATTAAGGACTGTTTCTGGCAATTATTTTTTATTATGCTTCAAACTTATCGTATGTTTTTACACATATCTTTGCAAAAATGTCTATACAGTTCAAATTGAACTCACATTGAATTTTTAAGCCAACAATTACATTAATAATAATTAATAATAATATCTCACCAACCTTAAAAAAAAAAATACAGCTTCAATTTTCTACATTTTGGGAATCAAGTATAGAAAACTTTTTGCTGCTCGACAGGTTCGAATTACAGTAAAAATAGGGCTTTACATGCACACAAATAACTAGTGAACAGTTGAAGAGCGCTCAACTGTGAGACAATAACTACATGTAATAATAAAGAGATCACATCATCCTGCTGCATCAGAGCATGTGTTTTACCCGTGGGGATAGAAGATCTGCCGTGAGTTCTACACCATTTAACAAGCTTAGACCAGAGATGAATACAAACACTGCCCACTGCCTCTATAAATACAATGATATAAAATATATACAATAATTACAGGTCAATAAAAGCGAGTGAAAACAGCAAACAATATTTTCTAAACATTTGTTTTTATCTTAACAACGGCCATGAAGTCAAGAGGTGATCAAGAATCCAAATTTGATTTATTAATATAGGATGTTTTTCACCCTTGTGTTCTCTCTGGGTCAAGGTGACCCGGTGGCCCAGAAAAACTAAATGTGTTTAAGGTATCCCTTGTGTTCACCTCTGGGTCAAGCTTTACACATTTGTTTTCGGGGGCCACCGGGTCACCTTGACCCAGAGATAACACAAGGGTTACTTGTGCTAACTGTTGAATTTTATTGTGTCATTAATAATCAAATGGACACAAACATTATTCCAAAATATACATTTTTCAAACACTTCCTTAAAAAAACAGAGTAGACTCATGACGTCAATATAAATGGACAGCAGGACTTGGGTTGGAGGCCCAGCGAGAGAGGAAGTTACCGTGGCTGGCGGCACTGATGCCCAGGTGGGTGAGGTTGGTGGTTAGACTCCCGGAGCTGTTGGACGAGCTGAGCGAGGGGAAGGAGACGGCGTCGTCCGGGTCCAGGGGGGTCGACAGCGGCGGCGGGAACTGGATGTTGGTGAGATCCGGCAGAGAACCGCCGGTGTTGTGACCGGCAGGGAGCACAGATGGGTTCAACTCCTGGTCCGGGGACGGGAATATGCTGTAAAAATACAGGAGGGAGACGTGTTTCTGGAGGAGCCTTGCTGTGTACTTTTACTCAAATAAATGTGTTCTTGATGAACAAAGAAACATATTGTTACCATGACATCAAACTATTTATTTCTTTGGGTTTATTTTTGCCTCGTGAAAATCTTTATGTAATATCCACAAGGAGACATGTATTGATAAACAACACATGCACAAATAATCCCCCAAATTATGACAGAGTCAATGGAAATGTTGAAAGTCTTGTCGAAATTCAAAAATCTTTGCTTTTTATTTTGCTCAAACAAATGGAAAACTTTTTTAATCATCTTTAAAGCATAGTTGGAGTACAATTACTGTTTCAAAGGTACAACTATTCATGGTAAAGTGAGTAAAGAAAAGATTCCTCGGGTCTTTCTACCTTCAAATCTCTAGTTATCTGGTTGCAAAAACTAAAATCTAATCAAGTTTAAACGCTTAAAAAAGATGAACAGACAATTCAAAACATTAGCAATAACAGTAAGAAAGTAAGAAGATTTACTCATGCATGTATTGTGAGAAAGAACTAGAATAAAATATCAGCTGGAGAACCTGTGTTACTACTACGAGCTGCCATCTTGGAACCGTATTATCTACTGACTAATGATGAAGCTTCATGAAACAGTGTCATTATTTCCTGAGTCCACTAGATGTCCATCTATTGATTTGAAAAGATATTCTACTGAAACCTCACATCATTTTTAAGCTGAGGGCGCCCCCTACTGTCCTCTGAAAAATATGACACTGTTTCATGAAGCTTCATCGACACATCAGTAGTATTATCCAAAAGTGCAAGATTGTTTTGCTTCAATTAAGACAGGAATTGTTGTTATGATTATCTTAAATTGAATCTTAAGTAAGATTGAAGTTCCAAGTTTTGAGTTGATTGGTGATATTTTGTTTAGTTTCAAAAAAAAATCTAAACTGACATAAATTGTCGAGATGGATTATCTTAATGTACGGATGGAAAAACCTTCTCAAAGACAACAACATTTCTGCCAAGGTTTTTTTGCAGTGGACCATCAAAATCTCCTTCAACACACCCAACAAGTAAGTAAATAATCTATATTTTTACTCAATATAATATAAACTTAAAAGGTCAAGTCAACATAAGACAAACACAGGAGTTTCAGAAAATCAAGGAAAAGCCTGCACGAATAAGAAAGTCTTAAGGTTTTTCTTAAGGGACTGTGCCGATGCAAAAAAGTCTATACAAGTCAAATATCCACATAAAAATGTACTAAAAATGAATTTTTAAGCTAACATTACATTAATAATAATATCTTGATAACCTTAAAAAAAATGTTACACACTTCAATTTTCTACATTCTGAGAATCAAAGTATAGAAAATAAAACGTATGATATTGGTTGAGCTACGAAAATACATATTATAATCAGTCTGCGTGGGAACATGTCTCGGGACTGCATCCTGGACCTTTTTGGTATAATCAACTTTTATTATTAGAATATGAAGCTTCATGAAACAGTGTCATATTTTTCAGAGGACATTAGGGGGCGCCCAGAGTTTAAAAATGATGTTTGGGGGTCTTGCAGCAGTTCTTTCTGACTGTCTTTTAACTTATTTAGTTGTTTTTTTTAATTCGGGCCATTTTTTTCTGATCTTATGTGTTATTTTATAGTGATGTGTCGATGAAGCTTCATGAAACAGTATCAAATTTTTCAGAGGACAGTAGGGGGCAGCCCTGAGGTTGATGTGAGGTTTCAATAGAATATCTTTTCAAAGCAATAGATCATAGAACAAAGAGTGACATCTAGTGGACTCAGGAAATAATGACACTGTTTCATGAAGCTTCATCGACACATCACTAGTTCCAGCTGCTGTTTCACGATTGCTTTGAAATTATCATCACAAACAAAATCATGAAAACAAGGGAGGAAATAAAAATGTAAATCTCACTTAATTCCTGGAACGTCACATGTCGTCAGCGTCGATAAATCGCCCTAAAAAGCAAAAAACAAAAATGCGTCACATATTATCGGAGAACGTTGGACCTTCTCCAGCACCTTCTTATCGTCCCACAACTGTTTCTGCACATCCTCGTCCGTGTTGGATCCGGAGTCGTCCGCCCCGGGTACTGTTGACCAGCAGCACATGTGAGCCAAACCACAAGAAAGCAACGAAACAATTCCAATCAGCCGAGGGGGTGAGTCATCAATATCCCGGCCAGACGGGACGGATATAGAACAAGAAATTCAGAGCGGCTAAAAATAGCCCGGTGGCCACTACGCGGAAATGGGAAAATTCGGGTATCACTGACCGTCACGCTCTGAAATAACACATTATTAACTGTAGAGAAAAAAAAAGAGGCTGAAACACAGGAAGCTGTGGTTCTTTTAAACATCTAGCGTTTCATGTCACTTTGGATTCCCGGCGAGCAGCCGCACACGAATGAATGAATGAATAAAGCGGCTTTGAAAGCGGATCTTTTGATACCTCGTTTTGGCTGCAGCTCCTGTGATCCCCCTGAAAACACCTCTTGAGGTTTGGGATTCATGGCGCTCTGATGTAAGGCCGAGTCGGAATTCGTCCTGAACGTTAAGAGAGGAAACGTTATGAGACGAGAGAAAACGAGAAGACAAATCGCAGGTGGATATTCTCCGCCACGATTTTAAGATTTAAAGCACTTTTTTTTTTTTCAACCTGCCATGAGAATCTGACAAAAAAAAAAAGGAGGGCTTACCTTCTCCAGCTCGTGTCTGGTGGGGGCGAGAGGTAAACTGAGCTGTAAGGGCAGCTGTCGATGTGAATTAAGTCAAGGCTAATGACGGACAAGGAGATGAAAAACAGATCCAGGCTAATCCATATTCTCACACCTGTAGGCAAGTGACAGAATATATCGTTCTCCACTCACTGGAGCCTCATTTGAACGACGATGGTGACTTCCTTCATGAAACATAAGGACTGAGAGATGGATGAGAACAAACATCACAATACTAGAAATTAAAGAAGAACAGAAAAGGCGGATATCGCTTAAAAATAAGGAAATAAACGAGAAAGAAAATTGAAAATAACACTAAACAAAAACCATTGGGGAGGTATATAAATCTCTATGAGTTAGTCCCAGCTTTCATCCTGAGAAATAAGTCATATATTCCATTTATTGAATCACCTTAAAGAAAGACTAATGTGAAAACTCTCCTCCCATGTTTCAAATGTTGAAGTCTTCCTCTCCAAGATACAGTAAGTCCCTCATCATGACCATGTTTTCAACTTATTACTTTATAAAGTTGCTCTGAAATCTGGGCGAACGAGAGGTTACGAGAGTCCATTATGACGTAATAATGGCTTCACTCCTCCTCCAGCCAGCTGTAATCACACCCCACTTTGTTTATACAATGAGTCCCTTGGTGGTGGAGACTTTTGGGATTTGATGATGCGCAGTGACAAACCTTAGTGCCAATCACAGCAGAGGTGGCATGGTTATTGTCAACAAGATTTCATCTCCATAAAGTGGGCGGGGCTTAAGATAATTTTCTAATTTCAATATTTCAATGGAAAGAGAGTTTTGTACAAACAGACACTGATGATACAATAGAGTCCAACATCTAATTGCAATGCATCGAGAGGTACATATTTATAACTCAAAAAGCACTCTGGTAGCGCATACATCTGCCAAGGATCCGATTTCACATGACTTCATTAAAACATAGCAGAAAAAGAATGAATCAAACATGGATTAAATATTTTTTGGGGGTCATGGTAAAAAAGACAGACCGGGTATAAACTGTTGCCACAGCAGTGAAAGTCCTAAACTAAGGTGATATTAGCTCGTAAGCCTAAAATGACATAAACTGAAGAAGCAGAACTTTGTTAAAAATTTTCAAAGGAAAGTGGATTTATTTTAGTTATTTAAATTGCGATGAAGTGAGTCAACGTTGGTGGATGATTCCGTTTAAGAAGCAAGTGAAACAAATAAAAGTACCTTCTTAAATCTACATGTTTTTAAACAAGACCTTAAAAGTTTCAATTAAACTAAAACATTCGTTTTTGAGTTATTTAGCTCACTAATAGATTGATAAAGGTAAACAAAAACGGTTGATTAATTGAATCTTGTATCAGATCTTTGTCAAATATTAAAAAAAAAAAACAGTTTTAGCAGGACATCCCGATAAACTGCTTCAAACCCCTCAGTTGAAAACAGAGTCAATGACACTTTCAAGAGATTTGAAGTTAATTTAAAAACACATATTGAGGAGTTCTTGTGAAAATCTCACACGGAGAATTAGAAGGAAAACATCGTTAGCTTGACAAGAAGATTTTACCGGAGCTAGAGCTTAAAAATATTTTTTTATTGTTTGGTGATTTGGCCGAGTACATCAAACAATATTCATCATACCACATATTGTAAGCAGAAGAAGCAAATATATTGTCATATATTTCAATATATTCTTTCCAAGTATCGCTATTCGATAATCGATTTATTTTCCTTTTATAGCTTTCTGCTTGATAATTATATTTTATTGTTTAACCAAAGCTCTGTTTTGGTTAATAGTTCAAGAAAGTGTGTTTAAAATAAAATAATAATTTCTAATAATATTTAATATATAATATTCAAAATGAACACTGTAATATTGACTCTGTGTTAATTTTTGTGTTGCATTTAAACTTCCTGCCACTAGATTGCATCAGTCATTACGTCCTTCTCAGCTAAAAGAATCATGAAATCCTACAAGATCTAAGTAATGACTGAGGATGAGAGGATACAGTGACTCCGGCAGCTTTTAAAGCCGATGTTTGGACATATTTTGGTTTGTAAACAAATGAAAGCAGTTACGACTTTGTCAAGAGTCATGTGGTCTGTAAATTCTGCAACACCAGAGTCAAGTACTCTAAACACAATACTATAAATATATACTTGTTACATTGTGATACTTAGTATCGTATCGTGTCGCCAGATTCTTTCTAATACACACCCCTAATAAATATATTCCTGTACTCATGGTGGAGACAGAAAACGTCTTGTCTGGGAAAAAGGATATTTGGCGTCCATGCTTGTCAACCGACAGCGGTCGACGATGCGGGGACGTGATACGGTTCCTGTCCCGGTAGACCCGCTCCACTAATCCATGGTGTCTGGTGGTCCGGCTGGTATCTAGCACTGAGTTCTAGAGTGAACACACACACATGTCACTGAGGCCAAACCTTTTCTCTCTCACAACACACACACACACACACACAATCCTGCTGAATATGTCTCAATGGTGTCAATGTATTCACTTTTAAATGAGTCAAGACATGGGGTCCCCCCCCCCCCCCCCCCGTACCGATGCTTGAGCGGGCAAATGTATTTAAAGATGGAAAGCCATGACAAGCAATGAGATCCTTTAGAAATTTAGAGACCAATTTACACTACAAAGTTCCGATGGATCTTTTTGTTCTTTTCACACGTTACACAATTCAGACTTCCAGCAAATGTGCTGCGATCACAGCCGACTACGGCCGTCTTCAAACGGCCTTGTAAATATTAGATTTTCAGCAGAATTTGAAAAGCTCCTAGAAATGCACTCGCAGTCTGTTGTCGTCCTTATCTTCCCCGACAGCTAAAAGATAAAACACTTGAGGAGATTAAAGCATCGATTTACCAGCCAGGAAATTCTTAGGGCTCACCTGAAAAGGCAGGTCAATGTTGCCATTTCCAATCTGATTGACATTGGGCAGTGAGCCTCCATAGTACTGTCCACGATTCTGCCCTAGTTGCAAATACTGGGTCTTCTGTAACTGCAACTGTGCAAAGTAAAATTGCATGAAAGCATGAGTGAATGACTGATCCGGCACACACGGAACAATGACAATGAACCGCGCGGGTTTACAGTCGCCTTACTCTACTCACGGACTGATGATGCATGGAGATACGGGCAAAAAACACAAAAATAAAGGAAAACGGACTTGGCTCAGACAAGTGACACCTGCCTGGCAGCCTTTTTTTTTTAAACTTTTTATTTTATTTTTTAAGGTGGGTTAGGGTTAGTATTAGGGGTTAGAGGTTAGGGCTAGGGGTTAGTATTAGGTGTTAGGGTTATGGGTTAGGGTTATGGGGTTAACATTAGGGGTTGGGGTAAGGGTTAGGGTTAGGAGTTAGTATTAGGGGTTAGGGTTTGGGTTAGGGTTATGAGTGAGGGGTTAGTATTAGGGGTTAGGGTTGGGCTTAGGGGTTAGTATTATGGGTTAGGGTTATGGGGTTAACATTAGGGGTTGGGGTAAGGGTTAGGGTTAGGAGTTAGTATTATGGGTTAGGGTTGGGGTTAGGGTTAGGGGTTAGGGTTGGGCTTAGAGGTTAGCGTTAGTATTAAGGGTTAGGGTTAGGGGTTAGTATTAGGGGTTAGAGGTTAGTATAAGGGGTTAGGGGTTAACATTAGAGGTTAGGGTTAGGGGTTGATATTAGGGGTTAGGGATTGGGTTAGGGTTAGGGGTTAGGGGTTAGTATTAGGGGTTAGGGTTGAGGTTGGGGTTAGGGTTATGGGTTAGGGTTATCCTGAGGTCAAGAATCCCGTAGGTCGGGTGAAGGTTTTGAAAAAGTCTTATTTTTGATTCTATAATGCTAACAATTTATTCTACTTAAAGTTTATGTCATTTATTAATTCAAATGATGACGTTTGCATCTACAGTGCTTGTCCGTCTAGTTAAAGTAAATCTTTATATTTCACGAAGGGTTTCCCATGTATTACCTGAACTATGGTGGGAAAGCTTAAGTCTCTTCACACATTTGTCAATGGAAATTACAACCAAACATTTTACGAACGAGCCAAATTGTGTCGGGGGAAGAAGAGATTAGTAAACAAATAAAAACAAAGCTAAAAATGATGTACAAAAAAAAACGAGCTAACTGACTAATATGAAACAAGACGTCACGTATTGGATCGTCGTAATGGTTCACTATTATAGAACAAATAAAATTCTCGCCTAAAATACTTTTAGGACGCAAGGTTGCCGGCAGTGTAGGTTTACTCCGGGCACTCCGGTTTCCTCCCACACCCCAAAAACATACAGAGGTTGATTGGAAACTTGGGGAAATTTTCCATTAGGAATGAGTCTGTGTGTAAATGGTTGTGGGTCTTTGTGTGCCCGGTGACAGACTGGTGTCCTGTCCAGGGTGTCCCTTGCCTCTCGCCCAATGAAACTGGGATAGCCTTCAGCCCCCCCGCCCCCGCAACCCTCATCAGGTTTAAAGCGTTGAAAAAAAAAAGAATGAAAAAAACGAAATGAAATAGCAATTAAATAAACAAGTTAACAATAGAATACAGTTGATTTCATCTGGACTTTAAATCACAATATCTTTGAGTCCATAAGGTAACAATGATGAAAAAAGTTATTAAGTTGAGTTAAAATGCCTCAATGTCCCATCCTTCGCCCAGTTTCTATCAGAATAATATTATTTATTCCTGTTATTATTGGATAATAAATACTAATAATTGTAACATGAAAGACGGTGATGAATAGTAGACACTGTTTTTGAGTAGAATGTCATTGAAAAAAAATTAATAAAGAAGGAATTATGAATATAATTTTCACACTAAACACTGTGCATCTCAAACCCTTAATAATGGAGGTTATTGGCTGTCAGGCGACAGAGTAAACACACTTAAAACCTATGTGTTGTACAACAATCGAGATCAACGGTGACATGAACTTGAGCAATGGAATGACGATTGAATGAAGGACAACAAACCAGACAGGTTTAACGACTAGTCAATTAAGTCATTAAACAGCAGTGAGAACAACAGGCGTTATTGTCGCCGACAGCTCCAACGAGGAACAAGAAAAAACACATCGCGGAATATTGAGAACATTTGGATCTAATGGCCTGTAAACATGAGTCGAAGGTAATTACTGTAATAAACTTGAGTCACTGTGGTTCTGACAACAAACTATTTAGAATTTACCGGAAATGGTTACACAGTGTTAACCATCAATAACATTAATAAACGTCATTGCTAAGAAAATATTCACGTTTGCTCATTTTTGTGTTGCAAATAAACTTCCGTCCACTAGATGGCAGTCATTGCGTCTTCCGCAGTTTAAGAAACAACAAAATCCTGTGAGATTCCATCGATGACTGAGAACGAGAGGATACAGTTGACACCAGCAGCTTTTATGTACTTTTATACTCTTTAAAGTATGTACTTTTCTTTTCTTTTTTTTTTTTTTGAGTATTGTTTTGATTGTCTAAGCGCTTTGTGACCCTGGTCTTGAAAAGCGCTATATAAATAAATATTACTTACTTACTTACTTACTTTTATAGCTGATATTTGGACCTATTTTGGTTACAAAATCAAGTACTGGGTAACACTACAAATATGTCCTTGTTCCTACAGTATAGCATAATATATAGTATCGTTGGGGTGATAGAATATATTGATATGGCACAATACTTTATCAATACTTGAAAGCACTGTATCGATTTAGTTTTTCTTCTTTGCCCTGCAAATCATATTTTATGTGTTACCATAGTTCTTGGTTTATAGTTCAATAATGTTTGTAAAATTAACTATTTTATTTAAAATTAAAGTTGAGACGCTAATATTCACGCGGTGTTCATTTTTGTGTTGAAATTAAAACTTCCGGCTGCTGGATCATTATGTCCTCCACAGCTAAGGGAACACTGAAATCCTGCCGATGGCTGAGGGCAAGAGGATACAATTAAATCCAGCAGCTTTTAAAGCTATTAAAAGTGTAATTTAGTTACGACTTCGCCATGAGTCATGTGGTCTATTAAATTCTTGAACACCAGAGTCAAGTACTTGGAGAATACTACAAATATGTTGTTTTTCCTACTGTATTGCAATATACTGTATCACCAACCCTGTATCGTTATACGTATCGTATAGATTTTTGCCTATACACGACCCTTTTTGTGTCCGATGATTACCGAATAAATTTGTTTGGTATGTAGTACAAAATGATAAGTACAAATTACATTTCAGACGTTAATTTAATGACATCAAGTTGTTCCGAACAAGGAGTTGAAAATATAAATACCATTTAAGATAAAAATCATTCTAATGCAGTTATTATAAATTCCTGTGTATTATTAGAGTGAGATTTCTATCACGATAAAGCTGTGAAGCAAACATTTATCTCATAGAGATGTAGGTACTTTAGATTTTGACCACTATACACCAATACTGACGACATAGAACACATGTCCTTGTTAATCAAGAATATGATACTTTTGGGATGGACCAAGTACACGCATCTCAAATCTCTGACAACATTTTACAAAAGGTAAGGTGAGTAAAATGTTCATTGGAATCCATTTAATAATACAAGTTACACTTTTATCTGTGAGTCCGACAAATATTAAATTGATCCATTTGTACGTCCTTTTTTTTTTTGACCCGCCGATTTCCAGGTCAAATCCGACCATCCGGATTTATTGAAATTTCATGAATTTAATGAATAAAAATACACCATAACTACGTTTATAATACTGTATATTTAAAAAACGTATTGCAAGTTTGATCAATTCAAGCTTTTTTTAATGCATATTTTGAGTGACATTTTTTATTCTAATTTAATGTAAATTAATTGATTTGAAATTATTAAAAAATAATATTTTTCCAGTTTTTGTTTAGCAATCTTTTAAACAATACCAACCTTTTTTTTTCTTCTTTAAATGTGGTAAATAAGCAAGTCATGTGATTTTGATTCAACAAAAAAGGATTTGAAAAATATTGACCAAAAAACGTTTGATCAATTCAAGCTTTTTTAATGCATATTTTGAGTGACATTTTTTCTCTCTAATTTAATGTAAATTAATTGATTTGAAATTATTAAAATTAATATTTTTCCAGTTTTTGTTTAGCAATCTTTTAAACAATACCAACCATTTTTTATTATTTAAATGTGGAAAATATTAAGCAAGTCATGCGATATGGATTCAACAAAAAAGGATTGAAAAATATTGACAAAAAAAACGTTTAAAATAAATCCATAACTTTCTTAATATTTATCACAGGAAAAAATAAATTTAATATCCATGGACTGGTGTTTATTTGTCTGATAATATAATGTCATATAAATCAATTCATCTTTAACACACACTTAAGAAAATGCGATAACATAAGAGAGACATTTAAAAAAAACATGTCAACATCACAGCAGCTGGACGACAACAAAACACAAGATGAAGGGAAAGTGTTTTTTGAATCCACTTTCCCTTCATCTCGCATCTGTCATGTTATCATCGCGTCCAAAAGCATTTTTGATTCTCCGGTTAAGATCCTGACGCGTCTCCGCGGCCACAGCAGGTTCGGCGGCCGGTGCTCGACTCACCCGGGCGGCTCTGGTGATGTTCAGCTCCTTCATCACCTCCTCGAACGCCGCGGTCTCCTCGGCCTGCTTCTGGTTGTGCAGGGCGATCTTCTCGCTGAATTTGCGCGGATTGTTCGAGGACGCCATCTTTCCCTCTCGGCTTCTGAATGGAATGTTACGCTACGCACCGGGCCTTCTCGTGACGTCACCACGCATGGTTCACCGAGCGGCGCGCACATGAGAGAAAAGTCATAATAGCAGGTTTATTATTATAGGGTCTGACAGCGTCTCTCTTTTTTGTGCGTTTTTGTGAAAAGAAACCACCCTTATATTGTTCGGTGTATAAATACAAATACATCAATCGTGACTCCATCTCATAAAGTAGAAAACAAGTAGATCCTACGACTTATAATTCTTCAAGGGCCACATTCAATTATGTGAATGTTGTTAGGGGCCGTCAAGTAAAAAGAAAGATGAAAAAATCCCTAAAAAAATAAGAAGGACATTCGTCATAAGGCCGTGACTTTTATTAAGCTAAATAAGCAGCAATTTTCTTCTTGTATATATATGAGGTTTTTTTTCCAAAATATTTCTTCAACTAACTTATAAAACATGTTTTGAGGGATAAATATATATAAGAAAGATTCCACACAAAAAGTAAATAAGTGTTATGTTAAATGAATAGGTAAATGAATAATAAATACAAAATTACAAAGAAAATACAAAATCTTTCTCTTTCTTTCTTTCTTTCTTTCTTTCTTTCTTTCTTTCTCTTTCTTTCTCTTTGTTCTTGTTGTTGTTCTTATTTTTATATTTATGAATAATTGCTGTGTCTAATTGGAAATAAACTATTTCCCGAAGGAGACCTCCTGAGGGATCAATAAAGTTCTACCTAACCTAAAAAACCTTTGTTAATGCATTAGAACCATTTATACATGATCATACTTTGACATTTTGAGGGATTAATATATGCTAGAAAAATTACACACAAAAGTAAATAAGTATTATGTTGAAATATTAATGAATAATTAATACAAAATTACAACAAAAAAAAAAGATCTTACTCTTTCTTTCTATTTGTTCTTGTTCTTATTTTTATTTTTATTTTTTATTTTTATTTTTATTTTTAAGAATAATGGGTGTGTCTAATTAGAAAAAAACAATTTCAATAAAGTTCTACCTAACCTAAAATACATTTGTTAATGCATTAGAACCATTTATACATGATCATACTTTGACATTACGAGGGTCTCGCATGTAGCCTCCGGCCCGCACTTTGCCCAGGTCTGTCCTACGTCATGGTTGGGCGAATACATTTCCTCAGAGGCCACATTATACGGGCCGTCAAGGCACAATAAGAGGAGAAAAGAGCCGATATATGATGTGAAACGTTTTCATAATCAAAGTAAGAAAATAAATAAGTAAATCCAAATACTTTTTTTATGTTTATGTATAAACTACTTGATCTAAATAAATGGTATATGCTATAATATGCTGACATTAAATTATGTTATCTCAAATTATGTAGAGTGGCAAAAATATTTACAAAAAGGAAAGATAAAAAAAAGGCTGAAACTAAAAAAACGTAAAGGTCAACTAATGAAACTCTTTCCTTCTACTGAGAAAAATCCCCAAACTTGATGTCACAACAAGATCTGGATCTTATAATCCATGCGTTTGTGTCTTCTCGTTTAGCCTATTGTAACTGTTTATTTTCGTGTTTAAACAAGAAGGAGCTGTTTCGCCTGCAGTTCATACAAAACTCTTCAGCGAGAATTCTGAGCGGCTCTAGTAGAAGAACTCACATTTCCTCGATGCTTCACTGGCTGCCAGTTTCTTTCAGGATCAAATTTAAAATTCTGGTTCGTACTTTCAGATCTATTAATGGTCAGACATTCCATCAGTGATCTGATCCAGACTTACACCCCAGCTCGGGCTTTGAGGTCTGTGGATCAGAATATACTGATGGTTCCTGAACACGCTTCAGGACCAGAGGAGAGAAATCCTTCCAGACTGTTGCTCCTAAGCTTTGGAACCATCTCTGTGTTTGATGATCTACTGACTCCTTCAAGAAACATCTTAAGACATTCTTATTTGTGCTTTTTCTTAATTATATTGGAGCTGCTGTTTGTCACTGTATTGTCTTTAAATAAGATTTTTTGTATGCATTTTTAACCAAGTATTGTTTTGTTGTTAAAGCGCTTTATGACCCTGGTTTAAGAAAGGCACTTTAAAAATACAGCTTACTTACTTACAGTATTAAACAACCCGGCTTTGAGTTTTCGAGGGCCCTGGCAAAGTTTTGCAGTGAGGTAAAGTTGGTTTGTATTCATTTTAAGTAGGTCTATGTGTAATCAAATGTAGACAGGACTATATATAGTATATAGTAGATATAGTATAACAGTTTTTAGTAATATGGTAATAGGGTTGGTCTGATAAAGCAGAAACATTGGTTTTAAAGTAAATATTTCAAAGCGTATGCTTTTATTGGTTACCACTGGTCTGGAAAAGCGCTATTTAAAAACAAATTACTTACTTACCTTTGGTGAGTTTGATGATAGAGTGCAGATGATGTTGTCAAGATACTTGAGAAGAACATGTATCTTGGGACGGAGTCTCACTGGCTGCTGAAATATTGATGCACAATGTTTCAGTGTGTAGGTCAGATACACTAACGTGTAAATATTTCAGCAGTCAGTGAGACAGGCAATTGTTTTTCTTTCTCCTCATGTTGAGCTCGCCTACTTTGCAAAAAGGTTGAATGACTTGTAAAAATACTGTATGAAGAGACTATATAAAGGCTAAAATTAAGGGTGTCGATATCAATATGACATGTTTTTTGGTCATTTTTTTGACAATACTTTATCCATATTGGACAGCACTTGTTTTCTTTTTTGGCTTGCATATGATATTTTATTTGTTACCATATATTTTATGGTTTACAATGATTTTTGTGTTGCAATTACCCTTTTGGTGCTAGATGGCAGCAGTCGTCATGTCTTCCACAGCTAAAGGAATACTGAAATACTGGCGATGACTGAGGACGAGAGGATACAGTTGACTCAAGTAACTTTAAAAGCGGATTTTTTGTTTTGATATTTTGTTTTAAAAACAAATGGAAGCCGTTACGACTTTGTCAAGAGTCATGTGGTCTGTAAATTATGCAACACCAGAGTCGAGTACTGGACAATACTACACATGTATCATTGTTACTACAGTATTACGATACATCGAGTCATTTTCCCTGTATCATGATACGCATCGAATCGCCATATTCTTGCCAATACACACCCTTGGTTGTGATCTAATAAAAAAAACAACAGAATAAGATACATTATAGAGTTTATCTAACATTTCCAACAAAAAGGCATCATTTGAGAGCAGTTGTAAAATAGGATCGATCTTTAATAAATAATATAAAGACAAGTCTACATTCCCCTTGGGTCCACTTTTGTATTGCACTTGAAATAAACAGTACGATGTGCTTATAGTGTACAGGTTTAAAGACTCACATAGACAAAAGGGGAAATATAAAACTCAGATCACGTACTGTTCAAACTACTTTTGGGTTTATATATTAAATGTATCAATGAGTTGAGCAGGACAATCTGCTGAGAAAAGTGCAGCAATTCAATTGTAAATAAAAGGTGGATTGACAAATAAAAAGGAAACATAGGAATGAAGGACAGATGATTAATTGTGTTGACTGTGCAGAGTAGTGGAGCGGGTGCAATTCCCACAATTGATTGGTGTCAACGTATACATTTAGACCGGCGTCCTCCAGAAGGTAGTGTGTGTTGTGGTCCTGGAACCACCAGGGGTGTGGATACACAGCCTGTAGACGAGGGCACGAGACACCATGTTGGGTCAAGCTTGGGAAAAAACACAATGAACAAATCATGCACACGTGATACTATCGTCACGTACGTTAGTCTGATATAGTGACGCATGCTTTTACATTTCTGTTATTGTGCTCACGAGAGAATTACAACCGTTGCTCTTCAGTATGATTTACAATCAAGATGTCGAAAACGTTTGTGCGGAAGTCAAACTATTTCATATAAAGTGGATAATAATTCAAACAAAACGAGGGTTATTAAATAAGGCGGAAGTGTTGCGGACCTTGAAACATCTGCGTTAAAGTCCGTTTGTAAATAACCGTTTGTAAAACGATGCACATTAAGAGTGCGACGAGGACCTCAACTGACCAGACGTCAGGTCTTCAGCGCTGCGTGGTGCTCTGTGGAAGCAAAATAGGGGTGCAGGCGATGCCGGCGAAGGACTCCGGAAAGTGCAGATCCCTCTCCCACTCGTCAGTGTCCGTGTTATAAACCTGGACGACGCTCGTGACGTTATTCAGGTGCCAGTTGTACCCCCCGACCACGTAGATCTTCCTGTCCAGCAGGCAGCAGCCGGCCTCGGACTGACCGGCCCTCATGGGCGTGACGGCGGTCCACTGGTCCGTCTCCGGCACGTAGTACTCCACGTCCAGCACGTCGAAGCAGCGGTCCACGTTGTCCATCCGTCCCCCCAGGGCGTAAACGCGATCCCCGCAGCCGACCATGGCGTGCAGGACCCTGGGTTTGTTCATGGGGGCTCTGAAGTCCCACTGGTCCGTGGCGGGGTCGTAGGAATGAAGGGTTTTCTTGTCGTCCAAAGAGATGCCGTAGCCGCCGGAGACGAAGAGTTTCTCCCCGCACGGGGACCCCGCGTGACCCCATATCCTACGCTTCAACGGCTCGACGTAAGTCCACTCGTTCTTCCTCGGACAGTAGCACTCCACGGACGCCAGACTGCCGGACCGGTTGCGCCCCCCGGTGGCGTACAGTAGTCCGTGCAGAACGTTGAGCTGGAACTGGATCCGGGCTTCCTGCATGGGTTGGATGCGCAGCCACTGACTCAGGTGAGGGTCGAAGCGGTAGCACATGTCGACGGCGCCTTCGCCGCTGCGGTACTGCAGGTGCTGCCCGCCCACGATGTACACGAAGTTATCGAGGACGGCGACGCAGGCGTGGCTGCACGCCGTCTCCATCTCGGCCAGCTCTTTGAACTGCCGCGAGGCCACGTCGGGGAGGAAGTAGACCTTGGCGCTCACCGTGCGGTCGTTGTCCGTGTACGGCGTCCCGCCGAAGGTGATCAGGGACGTGACGTCGGAGCGGATGAGGGTCCGGCGGGACTGCATCTCATGCTGTCGGAAGGGAAGGATCTGGTAGTTGAAGGCCTCGAGTAAATACTGGCGGCACAACATGTCCTCCACCATGATGTCCACCGTCTGGATGCTGTCCACCAGCTCGGACGAACGCATGAGCGGGAACCGGACGTGGCGGAGGACCTCGCTGGCCTCCGCCCGACGACCCTCGTCGTGGCGCAACCATCGGATGGCGGCGTGGAAAAGATCGATCTCGCCGCAGTTCTTCAGTTTGTTGCTCTGGAGGAAGAAGACAAGGCGCTCCATGGGAATGTGCAGGAAGTCCTCTTCCTTGGAGATCTGCAGGAAGTGGCGGAAGGTGAAGGCGTCCACCGATTCCTTCAGCGAGGAGAGGCTGAAGGTGGTGGCCATCTGGCCGATGAGGAGGCACGTCTCCACGCTCATGGCGGACTTGAGGAACTCTTCGCAGAGCTCCACCACGGGGACCATCTGGAGGAAGACGGCCGCGCCGAGGACGTCCTGAATGCAGTCCAGGTCCAGCGTGACTTCGGAACTGTAGGCGAAGTCGATGATGTGCTTCAGGCCTCGGGCGGACAAGCCCTTCAGCTCGATGGTGCTTTGATTGGACTCCCTCATACCGCCGGTGAACATAGCCCTGCGAGACAAAGACGTGGATCATGTAACGCTTAAAAATGCAACACCTGCCACGAGAAGTACCGATGGTGAGGATGAGTCGGCAGCTTTAACTATTCACTTACAAAGTATTCAATGAAGGAATGACAACGAAACCATTATGATCATCATTAAGTGCAAACATTTTTTCTCACAATTACTTGATTTTCTGGAACTCCTGTTGTGTTATCAGTTTTATCTTGCCCTTTAAAGTTTATACTTTATTGAATATTGTTTTGATTGTTTAAGCGCTTTGTGACCCTGGTCTGGAAAAGCGCTATATAAATAAAAATTACATACTTACTTACTTACAATTAGACATCAAAAAATATTCCTGGAAACATTTTTTTCAATTTAATAACTAAATAATTTTGCCATTGCCAAGTATTTATCATGTCCTTAAAATATCAGGTGTTGCAACACTACTGGCCATATTAAACAAATAAATTAAACAGCAAATGACATAAAATATAGGAGTTATGCAGCAACTTCAGGGTTTTATTGTTGGCATTAAAGGCCATTATTCTGTTGACCTGATTGAAAAATGTTTATGTATTTCTATCTATTTTACATGTTAATTTAATTTTGGAAATTTTGGAATAAACTAAATATGACAACTTTCCTTATGTATGGATTTAAAAGGCGATAAAACACTTTTACAAGGCAGGTAAAACATAAATATGAGGTATATAAAGTACATAGGTTTCGTATCATCCACTGTTCTCTTATTACAAATCGACAGCGAGTGTGTACTCAACCGGTGAGTGCTCCAAATTACCGAGAACACGAGCCTTCTAAGTGCTCTGAATTTAAAATGTAAATGGACCAAAAAACGACTTCAACGATCCGGACTAACCTGAAATAATCACTACAAGCGGCAAGAACGGCTTTGTGGACCTGGAATCGCTCCTCATTGATGGCCAGCACGACGTCTAGAAGTTGACCCTGAGCCCTCAGGACCGACAGGCCCTGGAGGAGAGTCGAACTGTGGCCCTGGGCTGAGAACGTGCAGCGCAGCGTGCTATTCTTGTTAGCCATACTGAAAGACAAAATCACTTCAGGAGTCAAGGAATACTACGGCTTCATACATTTATCACGTAGCCTCTAAGAAAGATTGATTTATAAATAATTATTTATAATAATAATAATTTTTATTTAATTATTGCTTTTATTGAATATTCAATCTATATGCAGTTAATATGAAAAGTTGATACACAGACAAAGGTCAGCATTAGTGTATAAACTTGATAGATTTGCCTTAAAAAGTCCAGAGGAGAGAAATCTTTTCAGGCTGTTGCTCCTAAGCTTTGGAAGGATCTTCCTCTCTCTTTGCGCTTGATGGATCTACTGACTCCTTTAAGAAACATCTTAAGACATTTTTATTTGTTCAGGCTTTTCCTTGATTTTCTGGAACTCCTGTTGTGTTTTCAGTTTTATCTTGACCTTTAAAGTATATACTTTATTGAATATTGTTTTGATTGTTTAAGTGCTTTGTGACCCTGGTCTAGAAAAGCGCTATACAAATAAAAATTACTTAATTACTTAGTTACTTATAGTTGTCGTTCATTTTCAATGCATTTGGAAAGTCCACAACAATTGACATGAAGTGTTGTTTATGTAAATGGAAGCTTTTATGAAAATACAAATGGATGCAAGTTATTTTCTGGCCAAATAAATAGTGGACATAGTATATTTCTGTTGAGTTTACAACAATTTCCTTGATTTTCTGATACTCCTGTGTTGTTCTCGGATTTTTTTCAAGTGTATATTTTATTGAGTTTTGTTTTGTTTGTTTGAGCGCTTTGTGACCCTGGTCTAGAAAAGTGCTCAACAAATATAATTTACTTACACTTACTAACACTGGCAGTGAAAGTTTCTGATTCTGATAGTTTATTAAATTGTACAATATTTATTATTATTACAGATGATTTTTCTTAATATTCAGATAATCCTTTTTTTTAATTCTTGGATGTTTTCTGAGATTAAAACATGATCAGGGTTTTATTTGACATGTCAATTCCCTCCAAAACATTAAACTACTATCTTAAGTTTTAAAGCTCGGAACATTAAATACTAAAAACATACTTTGATGCCTCAATATTGAATTTTGCGATAATTATTAGTGTTAGACAGAAATTTCAGGATCCATGAAGAGGCCGTCAGTGCATCCTCGGTCTTTCCTAGTCATCAACGCCCACGCGCCCTGCCTGATCTCGGCCACAGAGACGGATCGAATGACGCCGAGATAACGGCTCACAACCACCGACTCACCTGCTCTGGAGACGCTTCGAAGCGAAATCGCCACCATCTGACTCTGCCATTTTCTAACGCCGACCCACAAGCATGTGGCATCTTCTGGCGTCCGCTGCACTTCCGGCCGCTCGCCCCCCGAGCACGGAGCACCGTGAGCGGCTGCTGCTGCTGACAGACGCCGCTGATCCCGGGATGGTGGCGTCGGCGGCGGCGGCGCTGGTGACCTCCTCCTACCTGCTGGTTCTATCTGCAATGACGGTCTCCGGCCGCTAGATGACGCTAAAGCTAGCGAAAAGACTCGATTGGGTTACGACCCACACGCATGCGCGGGGAGCTTGGTGCTCTTTGATGACGTCAACACTATGACGTTTTATTAATCCGTCTAAAAAAATAAATTCAAGTGGTTTCAACGACACATAAAACTTAATAGTGTGTTAAAACCAGTGAAGAAGCAGAATAAAATATTATGTACATTAACTCGTATAGTTTTATTTATTTTCAATGAAATAATAACAGAAAAAAGAGGGGAAATAGAACGTTTAAAACAAAATGTTTAGGTACAAAAGTACATAAAAAAATAAACAACATAAATTCCCTTTTGAACAAACCCTCGCAGATTTTTCCGAAGATAAAATGAAAAAGGCAGAATTGGAATTAAGAGATAAAGGTAATTTCAAGAATGATTTTTATTTAAGTAAGGTGGGGAGAATTAAGAAGGTAATTTAAAGAATGATTGTTATTTAAGTAAGGTGGGGTGAATTAAGAAGGTAATTTAAAGAATGATTGTTATTTAAGTAAGGTGGGGTGAATTAAGAAGGTAATTTCAAGAATGATTGTTATTTAAGTAAGGTGGGGAGAATTAAGAAGGTCATTTAAAGAATGATTTTTATTTAAGTAAGGTGGGGTGAATTAAGAAGTTAATTTAAAGAATGATTTTTATTTAAGTAAGGTGGGGTGAATTAAGAAGGTCATTTCAAGAATGATTTGTTTACAGTAAGGTGGGGTTTATAAAGTGTTATAGGAACAGAACACAGCAATAACAGGTGACGACTCAATTCTGGTAAAAACCTCAGAATACCTGACTAGTCACCACTTCCTGTCAAAGGTTGAGTCAGTTTGATCTCACATCTGCTTTTCCTGTCAGTAGTTTAGACTCTGCAGTTCAGCTTTTCAAACGATATATATACATACACTGTATATTCTTGTCATACTCATAACATAAATAGCACAGAATATACTATTATATTAATGCATATTATATGATATGTAAATTGTATGTCATGTACACTAATTATGTTGTGAATTCATATATTTCTTAAAAGAAGTACATCCAATTATTTTAGGTAAAGATACGTCCAAAATCATTCCTGTTGGAATCTTAATCCATGTTGTTGTTAAACACGAGGCCCTTTTTGTACAAGAGGGACGCGAGCTGAGTCTCCACCAGACCGGGATCGTCCAGTTCCGTGAACTCTGGGTTCGAACTGCTGTCTGACATCTCAGAGTCCGAGTACATTGGCGTGAGTGTGATGGTCGTCTCTTCGATCCTCTTCTGATGCAACGTGAACTCGTGGGCCTGCTCCTCCTGCTGCTGCTGACGCGACTCCTTCTTCAACAAACCCTGGAGAACATCTGTTATAATCTGGAATATTTGTGCCAGAAAAAAAAATCCTGCTGCAAAAAAGCTTGAAATCAAGTGGTTCGAAGCCTAAACAGTACACGATGGGATCGATCTCCACATCATGTTTATGTATTGACTTGACGTCCCTCACGGTGTGTATTCCTGAGGTCAATGTAATTTCCTACGATACACCGAGCTTCACTCCGTTCACAGGACTCAAAGAAGTCAAAGGTCACACACCTGACCTCCTGCTTTGTCGCCGCCAAATTCAGCGATGAAGGGTCGTGGTACAGGTGGCAGAATTCTGCCTCTGAACCTGAACAAGTGACAAGAAGAATAAAAAACAGGTTTGAAGAGAGATCTTAGAAGGAAACAAAACTGAAACATGTTTTGTTTTAGCTAAATTATTCCTGGCAATTAAATCAAACAAATGTGTGGGGGTTTGAAAATCGGGCCACAAATGGCTTTAAACCTAAATATATTTATGTATATATATATATACAAATATATTTGGATTAACCTTTGTGTAAGCAAATGTGTGGCTTCCATGAATACATGCAGTAGTGGAGGTCGTTCACCTTGACCCATAGACAACACAAGGGATACCACAAACAAGTTTGTTTACAGGCTTTAGGGTCACTTTGACCCAGAGACAACAAAAGGGACAATATAATTAAAAAATTTTGTGGGGGCCTCGGGTCACCTTGACCCAGAGACAACGCAAGGGATACCACAAACACGTTTGTTTATGGGCCTTTGGGTCACATTGACCCAGAGACAACACAGGGGATACCACAAACACACTGGTTTATAAACCTTCGGTTCACTTTGACCCAGAGACAACACAAGGGAAACCACAAACACGTTTGTTTATGGGCCTTAGGGTCACTTTGACCCAGAGAAAACACAAGGGAAACCACAAACACACTGTTTTTTAAACCTTCGGGTCACTTTGACCCTGAGACAACACAAGGGACACCACAAACACATTTGTTACACTTCTACTTCTTACAATCGGCTGAAAATTCGGGCCCGCTCTAGAAGGAGAACTCACATTTCACAGATCCTTGAGAGTCTGCATTGGCTGCAACTTGAAAGTCTGCATTTTAACTGTGTATTGTTTTTACAAATAATAATTACTTACTAACGTTATTAGACTCTTTTTCTAAAGCTACTCACCTTTTGAAGACGCACACAAGGACTCCTGTTATGATGAGAAAGGCAGACACCAGACCGATGCCTAACAACACTGAGGTCGAAGACAAGAAAGGTTGTTTCAGTGAGATTCTAGCTGCATATAGAACATTATCAACAAGAATACGATACCATCCATCGTCTGATCCTCTGGTCGCGACAGAAGAACCAACGACGCTGCAGGTCCTTCTCCCGCTCGCGTCACCCCAGCCACGCTGAGGTTGTACTTGACGCCGGCCGTCAGGTTGGTCAGCTGATACTTCAGGACCTTTTTCACCGAGGCCGAGATGTTGTGGCACTCTGGACGCAAAGGGTGCTTTTTATTAGTTTAACTTCTCAAATGAAGGATGGATGCTACCTCTCTCCTCGGCCTGGTGGCCCACTTTAACGCTGCACAGGTGGTAGTGCGTCAGGAAACCACGCTGGTCCACGATCGGTATCTCCCTCCACGACAGATTAGCAGAAGTCTGTGAGTGACTGAAACCAATAAAATCTTGAGGTTCTCGGCGAGGAACTGAAGAAGGAAATGAGATCCGAGGGAAGAGCATCGGTGAGACACGAGAAGAGAGTCACAGACAAAGGAGTTACTGTTGAACAATAAACTCACCTCCCTCCTTCTGGTACCATAAACACTTCTCTATCTCCTGAACCTTGTTCACGGTCTTGTATTTGAAGTAAAGATATCGTACGTCGTCTGTGATACGAGAGAGAAAAAGGTTCAGAACAGGTGGTTCAAGGACATGAGAAAGTCAGACCGAAAGTGGAAACGTTTTAAAAGTTGATTTAATATAGTGTTGATAGTTGTTGTGTTAAGGTTGACTTACATTAAAGGTCAACTTACGTGTTTATTTAAGTGTGTGTTAAATAGATGTTGGACTCTATTGTATCATCAGTGTGTGTTTGTACAAAACTCTCTTTTCAATTAAATATTGACATTAGAAAATAATCCTAAAACCCTGGCAAAAAAAACACTTGGTTTTTCTGGAGATGAAATCTGGTTGATGAAACCACACCCACTCTGCTGTGATTGGTCAAACATGGAGGTTTGTCACCGCATGTCATCAATCCTTGAAGTCTCCACCTCCAAGGGACTCGTTGTATAAACAAAGTGGGGCGTGATTACAGCTGGCTGGAGGAGGAGTGAAGCCATTATTAAGTCAAAATGGACTCTCGTAACCTCTCGTTCGCCCAGATTTAAGAGCAACTTTAAAGTAATAAGTTGAAAACATGGTCATGATGAGAGACTTACTGCATCTTGGAGAGGAAGACTTCAACATTTGAAACATGAGAGAAACAAATGGATTCATACTCAGAAAGATTAAATTATTCCAACATGTTCAAGTCAATCTTCATTCAACTCCCCCAAAAGATAAACATGAGATACCGAGACCCCACCTGGTCATAATACTAACACATTCACAGCAGTTGTTCTGTCTGGCAGAAGCTTCTGACACAGATTGTAACGACCTTCGGAAAAAACATGTCGCAATAACACTACCAGCAATCCAGAGACTTTAACTGGTCTAGCCAATGTGTCACTGCTGGATCTGCTTGTTCTGGGTCTAATCCTGGTATCTTCTCCCAACAGAGGGGTCCGGGGGGAATCCTAAAGAGGGGCCCGGAGCCACCTCAATTGGCTTCTATCGATGGGGACTATTTTCAACCATTCAAATTTAAACTTTATTCTGCATCAGTAAAATGTACCATGAATTTGAGCATCTACCAGACGAGGAGGTTGATCTACAAATAGTAACAACAAAAAAAAATAAAGAATGGATCTGCTGAATTTCAAATAAACTTAAATGTATCATCAACTTAACTTACCCTTTATCATCTTCTTCATCGTTCTGTTGTTTTTTGTAACGGTGATCACACTGTGGTTCAACCCTCCATCTTGGATCTCATACAGTTCCATGCATGCATCTTTCCCCTTCAGCTGCAGTTCTCCGCCACACCCTGGGCGATGGATATAAAATGAGCACAAACTCTCCTGATCTCTCAGGTACTGAACAGCCTTACTTAATTGTAAATGCTCGGTGACCTCCAGTGGGAAGTCTCTAACGGCTCTCGGAGAATACCCCGCCTGGTTCTTAGCCACCACGGAGATGAAGACACTGGATTTGGACACGTAGGTGACGTAATCCTTGGTGGTTTTGTGGACCAAACTTCTTTCAAATGGACACCCATGAGTCTCCCTCAGGATGTACGTGACACCCTGGACCGCTGCTGCAACTGGTTGCTGTGGCTGTGGAGAAGTGAAGTTCAGTCAAGCGCGAAAAAAACAAGTGAAAAACCGAGACAGTTACTTACATTCCACTTGATGGTCACCTTCCGGGACTCATTTTCGAGCTTCGGTGAGAAGTCGAGCTCAGGCTCGTGCGTAAGCTCTGCAGCGGAAGATAACTCCAGTCAGTTGAAGAGGTTTTTCATATAACAGGATGAATCAAAATTAATTGAAATTGAGAGCAACTCATGTGAAAACAACTCTCCTGACTCACTCATGTTTCAAATGTTAAAGTCTTCCTCTCCAAGATGCAGTAAGTTCCTCATCATGACCATGTTTTCAACTTATTACTTTATTAAGTTGCTCTGAAATCTGGGCGAACGAGAGGTTACGAGAGCGGAGTCCATTATGACGTAATAATGGCTTCACTCCTCCTCCAGACAGCTGTTATCATGCCTCGCTTTGTTTATACAACAAGTTCCTTTGGAGGTGGAGACTTCCATAATTGATGACAAACATCACAAACAGATACGTTTATTTGCCTTGATTTCCCACAGTCTGGCCGATTGCATTCATCAACTAAAGTTGTAATGTTTGTAAAGGGTCTTGATTAGTTTCGCTGATCGGAAAAACAACCGCGGGGAAAAGGTAAAGTTTAAGGCACACACTAATGACCTTAAACTACGTCACGTCTCTATTGAGGCGCAGAGACTTTTAAAACTAAAGTAAATAAGGTTTTACGACAAAGTAACGGAGGTTTGTGTGACGATGAAAAGCGCATGGACTTTATCTAGAAATACAATTAAGACCAGAAACGGATTTAATTTCAATCGAATGAAAAATGAAATAAGAATAATAAAACAGAATAATAAAAATACAATAGAATATTTAAAAACTACATTTTGGCCGTAACCAAAATATTCTTTGTTTTTCTCACGCTTATATTGACCTTATTCATACTCCATATTTATCTTTTAACCACAAGAACATTGTTACTATTTTCGTAAATCTAGCCAATCACAGAAGGCCTGACGCAATATTAACAAATCAGAAGCAACAAAAAGGCGGGTCTATCTGTCTTGACAGCACTACTTGTCTAACACCGTCGCTCGAATTCTTCACTCTTGAACCAATCTGGCGAGTTCTCGCTAAAACTTTACGGTAAATCCACCAAAAAATGATTAACTAAATAAATTTAATTTATTTCAATGAATCAATTAGATACTTCACTGACGACACGTCTTTGGAGCAGATACCGACGTAAAGAAAACACTAATTTTACCAGAAAACAACACAACAACAAGTGTTTCAATTGGTGAAAAGTGTTGTCAAGTGTCGGTGATAAGGTTTCAACGACTTGTTGCAATCAGCGTTAAATAGTAGTAGAAGAAGAAGTTGTCGAGTCATTTCCTGTAAGTGTGTATTGTTTGATTTGAGACAGTACTACACTGTAAAAATTTAGAGAATTGTAGAGAAGTGCGCAATTTGAGACGCTCATATTTGTTTTGAGCGCATGATTCTTCTTTATCACCCCGTAACAGACAATACGTCCTCCATCTAAGACTTGACCATGACCTTAAAAATACATAAAAATATCCTCGATCTGATAGTGTTACGGGGAGATACATGTCGCCCCTGAATGACTTCTAACACTGCAGTTTCAAGAAGATTGCTGACCACTATAAAAAAGTCTTTTTTTTGTAGCTTAATAACAAGGACCCGCTTACCTGCCGGTACAATCACACCTGACCAGTCGCTCCACAGTGGTGTTGCCGCACTGGTGGACCGGTGTCTGAGCTGGAGTTGGTACGATACATCCTTAGCAAGGTTTCCCACTGAAGTTCGATCTGAGCGGAAAGAAAAGTCTGTCAGGAACTCCACATGGAACGGTCAGAGAGTTGGTTAAAAAACGTTCGGCACTTACATTCGCCGACATCTGTCAGATTGGTGTTTCTCTTTACCTGCAACATGAACCACCAGGTAAGTCAGCCATTCAGGTTTAAGTACATGTCAATAGAGCTTCACCGTCTTCCACTCGCCCACAGGGTGTGTATTCCGTCGGTACAAGACCTCGGCTGAAGCCGGATATTTTTCCGGTGCTTTCCAGGTAATTCCGAGAACATCCCCGGACCAAGACAAACGGATGTTTCGTGGTGCTAGGAATTTCACTGTTACACAAAAAACAAACAAGCAAAAGTATTCACTGAGTTTGTTGCACGTACATTTTATTATCATTAGTTAACCTGCTGTTTTAAGACTTTGACAAATATACTCTACCTTTTTATTAATGTTTCTATCTACTGGTAAATGTTTGTTAAAATTAAATTGTATTTTTTTTAATATATATATACAGTCGATCCATTAATCTTTAATTGGTGTCCATTGAAGCCAGGGTTGGTTAACTCTCAGAATACTTTGAGAAAACAACAGTTTTTCTTTTCAGTACTTCCTTGAAACGACATCTCCAAATCTGTGATCACAGCATCTCATTACTGCTCTGTGCAGTTGTAGTACTGTCGGCTCCCTCAGGCCTTGAAGACCTCCAGTCCTCACTGGGTGAGATCGTGGACCTCTATTGTATCATCAGTATTTGTTTGTACAAAACTCTTTTCATTGAAATATTCACATTAGAAAATGATCTTAAGCCCCGCCGACTTATAACACTTTGTTTTTCTGGAGATTCAAACTTGTTTGTCATAACCACACCCACTATGCTGTGATTGGTCAAACATGCGTCATCAATCCCAGAAATCTCCAGCTCAAGGGACTCGTTGTATAAACAAAGCGGGGCCTGATCACAGCTTGATTGAGGAGGAGTGAAGACCATTCTTACATCATAATGGACTCCGCTCTCGTAACCTCTCGTTCGCCCAGATCAGACGTGGGAGGACATTATAAAGTAATAAGTTCAAAAGAAAAACTTCAACATTTGCAACATGTCATCAGAAGAGTTTGATTTACATATTATAGTCCTTTAATTGGTTGGAAGACAATTCCTATCCAGAAGTTTCTTGGGTCTTGCTCACGACCGAGCAAAAGATGGACGGAGGGGAATGATGGCGAAGCCAAAAGGCGATATTCTCTATAAATCATTTAAACTCCCATCTATGGTTTTAAACTTCAGGAAGCGACCAAAAGAACACCATCACAGATACTGGAGTCTCCCTTAGAGATGATGTGAGGAGCTCAGCAGAGATTCAAAAGACCCTTTGGGGGTAATGGTCTGTCCATGTCTAACAAGAAAGATACTTTGGGGCAAACCTAAGATGCCTTATACTCTCCAAGAAGAGCTAGAAGAGGTTTCTGTGGAGGTGAAAGTCTTCTTCTCACAGAAGATGGATGGATTGCAAGTCTTTTACAACGACAGAAAACATTCTCAACACACATCACGGTAGCACTTGGTGCTTGTTTCATCTTGGGTCACTAGACGATCAAACAAGTTAGTATCTCATCCACAAGTCTTCAGGTAACAATTGACCAATGACTCCACAACCAACACTAGTGACAAGAATAGGCCACGCCTCCAGCAGTATCTTTCTGTACTCAGAACCAGCCACGGCGCAGTACCTCAAATATGGGACGTTTTGAACCATCTATGTTAGATATAGAGAAGAATACTGTAGTAGTTTTATATTCCTTATAAAAAGGTTTATTTTCAGAACGTCTAAGCTCTGGTAGATTTAACTTTAAAATTGCCTCTAGGTAAGATTTACCTGAAGAAAGGGGACAGCACCCTTGATTTATAGTGCAAGGGAAACTATTACATTTACGCAGATAATAATTAATTAATTGGCCTAATTAATTAACTATGAAACACTAGTTTTAATCAATCTCATTTAACGGAAGTTTACTACTTTTTGTCGTGATTATGGAATTTATAATGGTTCTTACTTATCTCAATAACCAGTTTATTTATGATAACAGTTGTAACACACATGACCAAACCAACAACACACTAATAATGCCAACAACGTAATGATTCTAATAACACCACAACAACAACACTGATCACATTATTCTACTCACAGACTATGCCAGCTGATTATAGGAGAAAACAAAACCCAAAAGTAAAACCCAAAGTCTCTTGTCTGGTCATATCCCATTATTCTTGGATAGTCTCTTGTTCGAAAGTATCTGTTTCAACCATTTTGGTCTGGTGTTGTGTTAACATGGAGGAATGTTGACACAGATCGTGAGGGGGGGGGGGGGTTAGCTCTCAAAGACTGTTTCCATTGAATATAGTCCATTAAAATACAGTACCTATGTGATGGAGGATAACTTGTGAAGTGTGGGAGGTGCAGTTTGAGGAACCACCAGTAGCTGTCAGGGAAATGTTGACGGGCCGTCGACGTATGAGCAACTCTTCGTCGATCATTACTGGACTCCGATCGTGCGTTCCGAAGTCTTTGTTGCTGTGGGTTTAATTGGGAAAGACGCAATGAAAACTTTAATTTCAAATATAGTATTTATTTAAAGACTGAATAAATGAAATACTCACTCGATATTTAGATGAAATGTCACATTGACTGTTGTGTTCATCTTCCATTCACAAATGTATGTATTGTTCTTCCTGTTGTTTCTATAGCACAGAGGACTTGAAGGGCATCCCGTCCCAGCACCTGAACACAGATTATTTCAATACAAAAATAAAAAAAATGCAGAGTAATTCAATTGGTCTTTTAGTAGCAAAGACCAATTGTTTTTAGGCTTTTAACCCTCTAAGTGCCAGATAATCTCTTTATGAAAAATGTATTCATCATTCTTTAGTGAAAAAAATGTCAGTCTCATGAAATTACTTGCAGGTTTGTAAATGTGCATGTATTTTGAAATGTGTATTGCTTGTTGTTTAAGCACTTATCGAATGTGCTTTACAAAAAATAATGACTTTACTCACTTTACTTAATGGCATGTGAGGCTGGAATGAAGATATAACAGCGAACTAACAGCACCTTGCTTCGGAAAGGATTCAGACAGACATGTAAACTCTTGTGTTGCTCTTTCTTACTTGTGTATAAGTTAAATGTGTTTTTAAATTACATCTGATTTCCATTTTCTGTTTAAGTAAAAGTGTATCAGAGGCTAAAAGGGCAACTAACGTGTGGATTTAAAGTGACTGTTCGCCCCAAAATTCCCAAGTGCTTCCAGTATAGACAGTAGACTGTATGCGCTTGCAATGTTTATTCTTTACACGACTGCCACAAACAGACTTCAAATATATACTTTTTTTTTTAAATGCCAAGGCTTGAATACAAGAGAGAGAGTTAGTATTTGCATGTTTTTAAGTGTCTTTTTGGACAAAGACGAAGACAACTGAGCTCCAGTCGCTACATTAAAATGAACAAACGTTTTTTAACTAGAACTATAAGACCTATGAAAATAATCCCAACTCTGTCGACATGAGGGTGAGTAGAAAATGAGTGACATTTGAATTATAGGTGAACTTTCACTTTAAGACCTCTAAAGTATCAGCAAAATGTGTCTGTTTGTACAAAACTCTAAAACAAATGTTTGAACACGTTTTAAAAATTGTAATGTGTTCAGACACATAAGAAGTGTAAAGAAAAAAAAACAAATGGGATAAACTCTCTCTCCTCTCACACATTGTTTAAAAATATAAACGGAACAGTCAAACCAATGACACCACATGGTGCGATAAGCAAACCAAAGAAGTTATAAACGTTTTACCTTCACTGATACGATCAAACCAGACCAGCAAAAGCGTGAGTGCGGGTAGACGCGCTTCCATCATCATCTTCATCATCATCCTCCAGATAAAGATCTCAAGCCTTTGACCTGTTTTCACGGAATTGCGCACACGTTTCAGATGAAGCATGAGCTACAAGGTAAGGGAGGGGCCACTGCAAAAGTGATTCTAAAAGTAAAAGCACGCAAAACGAAGTCAACATTTTATGGGCCCTAGACTTTGTCTGTGTGGTCACTAAAGTAATGATCTGCCACCCCTGTGGGTGGGACACCACAGTACATGGATGATGATCAGACAAAGGGAAAGGAAGCAGAAAAATGTAAACAAGAATTTTGTCTAGTCAGCCTCTACCTCCCTCTTCTGGCAGCTGGAGATTTTCACCGATTTTTATATGTTATTAAAATAGATATATTAAATTAATATTTATTATAGTATATTTATATTTTTATATTTTTTATATTTAGATATCTTTTGATCCAACTTGAACAGTTTAGTCAATTGTTTTTTGGAAATGAAACAGTGGCTGAGTCAAAACACTTTGCAGCTAAATGTGGACAAAACGGAAACTCTGGTTATTGGTTGAGTGATAAAACTTTATTATTGCTCCTGATGATAAGGTTCCAGGGTTGAGTCAGTACTTGGGTGACTTAAGTCAGTCTGTCAAACTGAGCCTGAGAAACCTGGGTGTTGTATTTGATAAAGACATGTCTCTTGTTCAACACTACAGAAAACTGACCAGAAACTGTTTCAACTGAGAAAAATCTCTAAACATAGGAAAATGTTGTCACAACATGATCTGGAGTTTATAATCCATGTGTTTGTTTCTTCTCGTCTGGACTATTGTAACAGTTTGTTTTCATGTCTTAACAAGAAGGATCTGTCTCGCCTGCAGTTGATACAAAACTCTGCAGCGAGAATTCTGACCCGCTCTAGTAGAAGAACTCACATTTCTCCCATCCTTAAAACTCTTCACTGGCTGCCAGTTTCTTTCAGGATCAACTTTAGATATTCTAGTTCTTACTTTCGGATCTATTCATGGTCAGGCTCCTCCTTACATCAGTGATCTGATCCAGCCTTACACCCCAGCTCAGGCTCTGAGGTCTGTGGGTCAGAATCTACTGATGGTTCCACGCACACTTATACTCTAACATGAGTAAAATATAATCGTAGTCTTTCAGCCTTTGCTCATCTTGTTTGGTTTGCACTTGCAGAACTAGTAGTGTAAGGATTTAACCTTGATGTAGTAGTTTTTGTTGAACACTAGAGGGTACCAAAGTAGGTTTAGGAAACGGTTGAGAGCTTTTGTGTTTTTCCACTGCTGCCTTAGTAATGTTGTGTGTTTTATTAGCCACACCTGTTCATTTTTTCCACTTATTGTATTGGCCTATTTAAGCATCTAAGTAAGTCTGTGATTTTGACTATGGTGAACATTTACTGATAACCCTTGGATTTCGAATTTTGATTGCCTGCCTTTTTTTTGTGCTGCTCTATTTGGGATCTTATTTTCAGAATAAAATAGAATAAAAATGTGTTGACAGAGCATTCCAGCAGGTAGCAATGTGTTGTGACAGTTGTCCCTGAAACAAAAGACACTTTCAATTATTTTCAGGATGTGACATCATCATCGAGGGAAAGACGAATTGCACTTTTTTTTTTTTCAAATGTTTATTTTTCTTCATACAAAGACAAAAAACAAAACAAATACATTTTTACTGGATATTCTTTATATAATCACGTCTTACTTTAATGAATTATGTTGACAAAAACATGTTATTTTCTAAGTCTAAAGGGGTGGATTCTAGTTGCCGTGTGGCGCCTTATTGAAGAATACTTCAACGTGGTCGGATTTAGTTCTAAAGTTGATGGGGTTCTGTTGGAAAAGCTCAGCAGAACAGTTCAGGATTGTGGAATGTGGACCAATCAGCAAATTCCTGTCGAGACAGTCACAATTTATTATCATCATTAAGGGATCACAAGTTGTTTTTATTTGACTTATTTTACCTGGGCGGTGCTTCTTTGTCGTCTTCTAGCTTTTCTTCGTACAACACACAAGACGACAAACACCAATGCAGCAACCAGCACACAAGCAGACCCCGCCCCGATGATGATGTACACATATTGTCCGTATCCTCCGGTCATAGTTGTTGGAGGTGAAGCTGTGGCACAGAAATAAAATGATCTTAAAAGTGAGTTTAAATACTTTTACTTTTCAAATCCTGGCTAGTTTGTGTCAGATCACTGATGGAAGATCTGACCATGAATAGATCCGAAAGTAAGAACCAGAATTTTAAAGTGGATCCTGAAAGAAACTGGCAGCCAATAATTAATTGTTAATAGTTAATTGTATTAACTGCAGGTGAGACAGATCCTTCTTGTTTAGACACCAAAATAAACTGTTGCAATAGTCTAAAGGAGAAGACAGAAACGCATGACATTTTTCATTACACAAACCATCTTTGATGTTCACACGGTGTGACAATATTATTGTTCAAGTCAAATGATTGACGTACCAGAGCTGCTGTAGTTCTCCTGCAGGACCGTCAGATGAACTCGATCACTCTTAACAACTCTGAGGTTTGACATGAAAGTGATCCAGTAGATGTTGGAGTCACTTTCAGTGAGACTTTCTATCTGAAGAAAAATGGAGTTGTTGTTGCTAATGTAAATGTCATTAACAGTAATTCCTACACAGTATTTTGAAGAAACTCTACAGTCAGCAATCTTCTTCGAGTCCTTCGCATCTTCATGGACTTGAACATAAACAGTGAAAGATTCAACGTTCTTCAAGCTGCTGCTGAAATTGAACTGGAGTTTGACGCTGGAGCCGACTGTCCCGATCACTGCTGCCAGACTTGGACCTGCGAGCAGAAGAAACATTCAGAAGATGACGGTGAATGAAACGAATATGAATCTCAACATGATTTTAATGATGTTTTATTTTTTGACACGTCTGTAAAATCATCAAAACGCTCTCAGGAGTCCATCAGTTACAACGAGATGAGAAAAAACGATTAAAAAGAAGTTCAGTTTCAAATCATTTAATCATTTGCCCTGTTTGACCTTGAGTCGACACAAACACAGAGAGTCAAAGTTTGCAGAAATGAATATATATATAGGTATTAACAACTAGGAATATATTTTTTATTCAAATACATGTAACATTATTAAAAACAAACACGTGATCTTAGTTAAAAACTTGTGAATGTTAAGGTTTAGCAAATAATAAAATTATCTTTAAATAAAAATACATCTTAAAACTATAACATCTTCTTTCAAAGACGTTCAACTCAAACGCTTCAAATTAAAGACAACTTACCGGCAAAAGACAAAAGAGCTGCGAGGATAATAACCATCTTCAAGATGTCGGCCATGAGAACCAGAAGCAAAAACATGTCCTGTCACAGAACACATGAAAGTGAGAGAGTCTGAGTTAAGGAAGTGGACACTGACCAATGAGACGTCTTGTTTCTAGAATGTATTTTCCTAATAAATAGTTTTGACTATTTACAACAATAAGTACTATTTATTGAAACTGTTGTGTATATTTATAAAAGTCTGAATCTGTTTTTTTCAACCTTAAAGTTGAAAGAATATTAAGAAAAATAGTGAACTAGGAGAGCAGAAGAGCCCAGATTCTGTGGGTGGACTTCTTAACGTGGATTCAGATCCTCAAATGGGAGAATTAAATATCACACATGAGAAACCACGAGTGCTGCTTTTACTTTAAACAAAACCTAGACTTTTTATAGTCAATGCAGCTAATATGGCGAGTGCTGAGTATATTCACAGTTGATAAAAATCAAAAGAGGTTTGTTTGTGCATCGCCCTGAGAGAAGTGACACTGGGGGCGTGACATGTTTGGGGGCTTTAAAAATAAAAATTGAAGAAAAAAATAATGTATTAAACCAGACCTTCCATCACTGATCTAATCCAGCCTTACACGTCAGCTCGGGCTCTGAGGTCTGTGGATCAGAATCTACTGATGGTTCCTGAACACGGTTCAGGACCAGAGGAGAGAAATCCTTCCAGACTGTTGCTCTTAAGCTTTGGAACTATCTCTGTGTTTGATGATCTACTGACTCCTTCAAGAAACATCTAAAGACATTTTTATTGTGCTTTTCCCTGATTTTCTTGGACTTCTGTGTTTTTCTTGTGTGTTTTGACCTTTTTAAAGTATATATTTTAACTTTGTATAGTTTCGATTGTTAAAGTGCTTTGTGACCCTGGTCTAGAAAAGCGCTATTCAACTAACCTTTACTTACTTTCTTACTATACATCAGTTCCGTCTAGTTCACTACTAGCACCTCTAGTGTTCAGGCGGAAACACCACATACAGCTGGAAGCCCAACTTGCTTACTTGCCACTTTCGCTCTCTTTCCTGCAAAAATGTCGCCATCTGAACCTAGTCAGACCTCCCCCCAAGGGTTTATTTCTTTCTCATCCTTGTTGAAATTTTCTTGTTTCCTTTGCTCTAATTTGTGTCGGTAGTGAAAATTGAATATTAAGAGGCTATCCAAAGTTTAACGTAATAAGTAATAAAGTAATGAGTAATAAACACAGTGACATGGTTCTGTATTCACATGTCAAAAACAACAGAAACACTTGCATGCTAGTCTTTTATTAAACTTATCACTATAAAGGTCAACAATAACACATTTTTAGGATTGATTTAGGATCATTGTTAATGTAAAATGTCTACTTTAAACAAGGAACTATATCGGATTACAGGTCAACTCATTGTTGAATTGCTGAGATCTGTTTTTCCTTAATCAAATATAGTCTTACTTCAACTGTAAATTGTCTTGAGATAACTTTGTTATGATAAGACCCTTTAAATAAAATTGAATTGAAAATTGAATTGAACTGGACTCGGTTTTTATGTGTGTCTGCGGGATAATCAGACTTGCCGGCTAGTCTCTCGAACTAATGAAGTCACTTGGATAACAAACTTCTTTACAGACAAAAACCAAGTCCATTTGACCTGATTTAATTGCCTAGAAATGCCGTTGACCTGGACAGACTGTGCACGGACTCAACGGATAACATCATCATGCACTGAATCGTACCGAATCGGATCGAGTCGCTTGATTTTTAAAATGTATCGTTACTGAATCGTTTCGTACCTCATGTATCTAGATACGTATGGAATCGTCTTATATTGTTGGATGACTTTTTTTTTAGGAACTTCCTTATGTTACTGCCACACACGGAACTTGCACTTGGGTAAATACATTGAAATGTAAATATTCTCAAATAAAAAAACGCTTAAATAGTAATAACATTTTACGAATGATTTCTCATTAAACAAACCAGTAGCCAAAATGAAGAGAGAGACAGCGAGTATGTGTGTATAATGTGTGTCTCGCGTCTCTTGGCACTTGCTTGGATTTCAGATGTGGCCCCCCTGGCCTCGCGGGGCCACATCGCCTCAGAAAAGTATTTTATTCCCACTTCCGCCAGGGATTCATGACGAATACAAAATAAAGTGTAGGACGGAGCGTTATAGAAGGTCCTTCATCCCAACTGGTGTCAGGATATTTAACTCTCTACTTTAAATATCCTGATGCATGCCTGATATTTTATTTTATTTTATTTTATTTTATTTTATTTTATTTTATTTTATTTTATTTTATTTTATTTTATTTTATTTTATTTTATTTTATTTTATTTTATTTTATTTTATTTTGTTAATAGTGTTAAATGTCTAATATTGTAAATAATCTATATATTTTTAAGATCGTTTTATTTTTATTTATTTTTATTATCTCTTTTATTATTTCTTTTTTCCTTGCACTTTATTTTTTTCAACTCGGCTGTTGTAAAAGTGTGTTTCCCCTCTGGGGATGAATAAAGATTTTCTATTCTATTCTATTCTATTCTATAAAAGTATATGATCAAATGATTTGTGTCTCAGCGTGTTTACTTATGTTACTGTACAGAACCTTCAGATGGAACCCTGGATTTGGACGAAATGATACTGAGGACTCCTCGACTCTGAAGGAAAGACAGGCTAATGGATTGAGCACAAACCTCACTTGCGCTCTTCGTGGAAGTCATGGGCCAGAAGGAGCTCCTTCTTAAAAGACAAGACGTCCAGTAGGACTTGGTAAAGGGGCTCAAAGGTTCGAGGCCTGTGAGCATCAGCTGGAGATAGCAGACCCCCGCAAGCACTGCACCACCAGAGGGCGACTACAGGCCGAATATTCCTCGAAAGTGACATGCTTCGTTGCTATGGCAAAGACTCTCAGTTTTGAGTGTCGCCGCAGTCAGGCCGCCATCCAGGAAGTGTTGCAGGAAAGACAGGACAGCGGAGCCCAAACAAGAGCTGGGATCCAGGGACCTATCTGCACACAATATAGAGAAAATCCCCACTTGGAGGCACAAAGCCTACGTGGAGACTGGGCCCAGACATTTTCCAGCCCATCCTGTGCAAGAGCACCACGTTCATCATGAACCTCAGGCTGGCAATGTGGCTCAACACCTTCTGTGTGTAAACGTGAATCTGAAAATGTACATTTTGGCAACTATTTTTAATCTCATCTAAAGAGATGGATGTGCGCTATGAGCGGAAGTCCATTCGTGGTTTAATCGTGAACGGAGATCATTCTCCACATTCAGACGCGATCTGTATCTATTTTTAATATATGTCAGTGCAGGAAAAGTCTTTTTCGCACAGGAATGTGGAGCCAAACGGCTCCTTGGATAGCTGTGGATATTCTCTCTAGACTGAAATACAGAACTCACTCATTATTATTATATTATATAATATAATCTTTATTTTCCTACACTGTAATCACATTGTACATTTACTGTCACACGCAACTGTTAACTCAGCTGCTTCTCGTAGTTCATTCACTCTCTGAGGTCTGTGGATCAGAATCTGCTGATGGTTCCTGAACACGGTTCAGGACCAGAGGAGAGAAATCCTTCCAGACTGTTTCTCCTAAGCTTTGGAACCATCTTCCTCTCTCTTTGCGCTTGATGGATCTACTGACTCCTTTAAGAAACATCTTAAGACGTTTCTATTTGTTCAGGCTTTTCCTTGATTTTTTGGAACTCCTGTGTTGTTCTCAGTATTATCTTGATCTTTAAAGTATGTACTTTTTTGAGTTTGTTTTGATTGTTTAAGCGCTTTGTGACCCTGGTCTGGAAAAGCGCTATATAAATAAATAGTACTTACTTACTTACTGACTCCTTCAAGAAACATTTTAAGACACTTTTATTCTCGCAGGATTTTCCCTGATTTTCTGAGACTCAAACTGTGTTTGTCTCTGTGTTGTCTTGACATTTTAAGCTCAGGAGCTTTCATCTGATTTGAAAAGGAGGAAGTGCGGTGGGTATTCACCACCTGTTATAGGAAGGGCGCTGCCTCCTGCAGGGGAGCGAGTTCATTGAGATTTCTGAAAGACGAGGCAGAGTGTCGAGGATTAGCCTATAGCCGAGCCAGAGCCTTTGTTTCACCACCTAACCCACTGTTGGTATCACGGAAGTTCAGAACTCATCTTATAGTTGCAGCTCTGGCATTGGCGTGTTTCTTCTATCGCTTCCTTTGATTCTACTTTGAAGTCTCACATGAGTAGAATATCACTGTAGTGTTTTCGCCTCCGCTCACCTTTTTTTTTTTGGTTGGCGCTTGCTTCACATTGAGCAACAATAAAACCCAAATGGGCGGACAGAGCACTGTTGCAGGGTTGTGTGGGTGTTGACCTCATTTCACCTCACGACATGTGCCCCTGAAACAAAGATACTTTCACATCATCATCGAGGGAAAAAAATAAGTTGAACTTTAATTATTTTAATGTTTATTTTTTTCTTCATCCAAAGATAAGAATAAAACAAATACATCATGTCTTACTTTATTGAATTATGTTGACAAAAACATGTTATAAATCTAAACTAAAATATATATACAGTGTATTATCTTTTGTCTTGTCATCTTGTATCACATTACAATCCAGTTATGGCACAAAGAGACAAATGTCCAGATTTTACAGGGTTGTATTTAAGTTGTGATGAGTTGCTGTGTGGGGTCTTATAGAAGAATACTCCATCAAGGTCGGATTTAGTTCTAAAGTGGATGGGGTTCTGTCGGAAAAGCTCAGAGAACTGTAGACCAATGGAGGAAGACTGACTGTGGACACTTCAGCTGTTTGCTGTGGAGACAGTCACGAGTTATTATCAATATTAAGGGATCACAGGTTTGTTTTTATTTCACTCATTTTACCCGGATGATGTGTGTTTGTCGTCTTCTACCTGTAACGTTAAAAAGAAGAATTTATTTCAAGATGCAAAGATGCCTTTTTTTTGACAACAGTCACATCTGATGATGGGCGTGTTTTACATTGTGGTTGAAATTATTTTCTAACCACAGAGGCTGAATAGTTTCGGCCCTGGCAGGAAATCCAGGCTTTAGAAAACAAGAACCGTGCCGGCCATGTAACAATTAAAAAGTAAGTAATGGGAAACGTTGTACATGTAATGAATATTTCTTTTATTTTAGACTTTATTTTAGGCAATTCTAAACCGTTTCTTCCTTTTCTTCAGACCTTCACAAAAGCAAATCCACGTACCTCAATTATCTGTACAATACCAGGGATTTATATATAACATATTTAGAATCTCTGGCATGAACGGACGTATTGTTTTAAAATATATATTTATATTATATATATTTTAAAACAATATGTCAATTTTTACATCCAAATACCTCCATAATGTGAGTCTTTAACGTCCCACTTGTATTGAAGCCTCCACACAGGAATTGTTTTGAAAAATATTAAATATGTCTGTATTCAAGATGTTTTTAGGAGAAGATCCTAGTCTCTCAATTCCAGTTACAAGATTATCCTCATTGAAAAACATGGTCAGTGAGTGCCAAGAGGTAAACTGATGGACTGGAAGCTTCCGCTAAAAACATTCAAACAAACAAATATATAGACTTGTTTATTGCTTTTCAGAGCTATTCCTCATGTCGAGGCTTCAACACAAGAGGGTCGTTACAGACGAGCAGTATTGAGGTATTTGGATGTTTTTAAGTGTCTTTTTGGACGAAGATGAAGACGAAGACAACAGAGCTCCAGTCGCTACATTAAAATGAACATTTTTGTCTTTAACTCTAAACAGATTACTCTGAAAATAATCCCAACCTTTAATCAACATTAGGGGGAGTAGAAAATGAGTGAGATTCAAATTTTAGGTGAACTATCACTTTAAGTTTGAGTAAACATAATCAAGCGTAACATGTGCTTTTATATAAATGGTGTTTATTTAAAGGGCAACTAATTCCCCCCCGAGATGCAGTAAGTCTCTCATCATGACCATGTTTTCAACTTGTTACTTTATAAAGTTCCTCTGAAATCTGGGCAAACGAGAGGTTATGAGAGCGGAGTCCATTATGATGTAATAAAGGCTTCACTCCTCCTCCAGCCAGCTGTAATCACGCCCCGCTTTGTTTACACAACGAGCAAACCTCCATGGTTGACTAATAACAGCAGAGTGGGTGTGGTTATGGTAAACAATATTTAATCTCCAGAAAAACATGGATTTCAGTGGGCGGGGCTTAAGATCATTTTCTAATGTCAATATTTCAATGAAAAGAGAGTTTTGTACAAACAGACACTGATGATACAATAGAGTCACACATCTATTTAACACACACTTAAATCAACACATTAGTGAAACCTAAATGAATAAAATATAAATTATAAAGGTTAAAAATCAATATCAATATATAAAAAATACTCTGTATACTGTATATATATATATACCAATCCAAGTTTTCATTTTTTTTAAAAAACAAATCAGTCTTCCTGTTCTCATAAAAACTAGCCATGATGTTTCGTGCTTGTGGTGATCGTTCACACCTCATGTGAATATGTGTCTGTAAGTGTCTACTGACGCTGAATACAAGGATGTTCTTACCTTTGCTTTGTACTACGCACAAGACGACACACACCAATGCAGGAACCAGCACACAAGCAGACACCGCTCCGATGATGATGTACACATATTTAATGTTCTCAGGTCTGTGTGTTCTAGTCGTAGTTGTTCGGTTGTAAGGTGAAGCTGTGACACAAAAATAAAATGATATAAAAGTGAGTTTAAATACTTTTCACATCTGTTTACACCAGATGTTTGCACACAAATGTCTTAGTATTTAACTAATGTGCAGATGTGTTGATTTAAGTGTGTCTTAAATAGATGTGTGACTCTATTGTATCATCAGTGTCTGTTTGTACAAAACTCTCTTTTCATTGAAATTTTGAAATTAGAAAATGAACTTAAGCTCCACCCACTGAAAACACTGTTTTTCTGGAGATTTAATCTTGTTTACCATAACTACACCCACTGTGCTGTGATTGGTCAAGCATGGAGATTTGTCACCGCGTGTCATCAATCTCAGAAGTGATTACGGCTGACTGGAGGAGGAGTGAAGCCAAAGTTCATCATTATGGCTCTCGTAACCTCTCATTCGCCCAGATTTCAGAGCGAACTTTATAAAGTAATGAATTTAAAACATGGTCATGATGAGAGACTTACTGCATCTTGGAGAGGAAGACTTTAACATTTGAAACATGAGAGCCAGGAGAGTTGGGTTTTGAAAGGAGTTTAAGAAGGTCCCTGATGTAAACTGAGCTGAGCCAAAAGACACAAATAGGCCAGTTGATTTACCTTTCATAAATTTAGGCAGATTTAGATTTTAATGCAAGTATAAATAAATAAAATAAAGAAATAAGACTTAAGCATGCAGTTAAAAAAAAATGCTTAGTGTGCAAAATAGCCTGATTTAGTTTCTGTAACATCAACTAATGTGTATCGACTCAGAGAAACTGATTCGAACAAGCTTAGGGAAAAATTCTGTAACTAACAGTTTGTGTTTTGGTTCTGGTTTCGTACTAAAGTCCAGTGAGGAAAAGAAAGATTCTCCTTCTCAATAGATCAATCTATGTATATATATATTTTTCCTTGAATTTGCTGCGTTTAATCTCATCTCAGCTGCATATTCTCCATGTTTAAAATGTCATGTTAATGTAAGCGTGATCTATTTTCTTTGTGTAGAAGATTGCATAAAAACTCTTTCCATTTCTATTATCTATTTAGCTGTTTAGAGAAACACATGTGTGTCTTGCGAACTGTACAGGACACCACATACTGGTTGCACTGACTGGAACATTTGTCGGTAGTACTAGTTGTTGCACATGTGGTTTCTCTGTCTCGTATAGATGTGACCTGAATTCATGTTCAGAAGTCCACCCACAGAGTTTGGGCTCTTCTGCTCATCTCACACAAACCCTTCGGTTTTAAAGCAGGAGTAGAAGTGAGGATAAAGATCTTATATTTAATATGATTTTCAAGTTATAATTAATGTCCTTTTTTTTTTTTCCTTATTCATTTGAAGACGATGCCGCACCTGGTGTCCAATTGGGTCGAGTAGCGTTATTTAAAATATAAAAAGTTAAAGTTAAATTAAATTCAAAATATAATGAAATGCATTTCTTTCTCAGTCCTTTTGTTTGCATTTGAGGAATAGAAAATAAGATATATTAAACACGATATAATAAATGTTAACGTTTATATTTTATAGTTAAAGCTGTTTTTAAAGCATCTTTGTTGTTCAAATGATTGACGTACCAGAGCTGCTGTAGTTCTCCTGCAGGACCATCAGATGAACTTGATCACTCTTAATAATTCTGTGGTTTGACATGAAACTGATCCAGTAGATGTTGGAGTCATTTTTGCTTAGACTTTCTATCTGAAGAAAAATGGAGTTGTTGCTAATGTAAATGTCATTAACGGTAATTCCTGAGCAATTTTTTGTAGAAACTCTACAGTCAGCAATCTTCTTAGAGCCTATATCACTGTTATTGACATGAACATTAACACTAAAAGATGTAACGTTCTTCAAGCTGCTGCTGAAATTGAACTGGAGTTTGACGCTGGAGCCGACTGTCCCGATCACTGCTGCCAGACTTGGACCTGCGAGCAGAAGAAACATTCTGAAGATGACGGTGAATGAAACAAATATGAATCTCAACATGATTTTAATGATGTTTTATTTTTCAACAGCACGTCTGTAAAATCCTTCACACATGTTACAAAGAGACGTGAACGAACATGATCAAACAGGAGTCATTTACATTTTCCCATGTTAAGAAAAACATTCAATTTGTCACTTGTTGCCAAAACCAAATTTTCCTGCTATCACGGATGTCAGAGGAAATTAAATTTATGTTTGGTCGTCATGCATCAAAAATTCCTCTTCATAGTCCAAATAACACTGAACCAAATAACACATTACCTGAACTCAATTTTAAGGAATACAATAAAACATTAGTTTTCCTGCAAAGACACAGACTTTAATATGTTTCTTGTGAATACATTTTAAAAGTTTTTTTCTAACCAAACAATCTTATTGGAGGTAAATGTTGAGCTCAATGTTACAATATTTATTTAGTCACTTTAGGGCTAAAAACTAAAGTATTTGTTAATACTTCTAAACATCCATGCCAAGACAATTTGAAGCAACTATTAAACAATTAAACATTTGAACAATTTAAAGACTTAACTCACCAGTTAATGACAAAAGAGCCGCGAGGATGAAAACCACCTTCAAGAAGTCGGCCATGAGAAATAAGTTCTCCTCTCACTGTTTCAATGAACCAGAAGAGAGTTTGCAGACGCTCAGCAGATCTGTGTGAGTTAAGGAAGTGGAAACAAACCAAAGAGACGAGTGAGAAACGTGACTCTGCTTCAAACAGTGGACAACATTTTAACCTCAATCCAGTTGAGATTGAACATTTCATCAGTAGTTACAAACAACACAACTAATGTTAGGACTAGAACTATTCAATCCATCCATCTGTACCTCTGTTTAAAAAAACAATGTATTTTTTATAGATTTTTTTTGTTTGTAATAAAGTAAAATAACAAAAGAAAATGAATATATAATAATAATAGATGAATAAGTAAATATATAAAAACGTCATAAAATTAAACATTGATTCAGACACAGTAATTCACTTATTTTCCTTGATTTTCTGGAACTCCTGTGTTGTTCTCAGTTTTATCTCGATCTTTTAAGTATATATTTTGTTGAGTATTGGTGTCTAAACAAGAAGGATCTGTCTCGCCTGCAGTTAATACAAAACTCTGCAGCGAGAATTCTGACAAGCTCTAGTAGAAGAACTCACATTTCTCTGATCCTTAAAACTCTTCACTGGCTGACAGTTTCTTTCAGGATCAACTTTAAAATTCTGGTTCTTACTTTCAGATCTATTCATGATCAGACCTTCCATCACTGATCTGATCCAGTCTTACACCCCAGCTCGGGCTCTGAGGTCTTTGGATCAGAATCTACTGATGGTTCCTGAACTTCCGGACCAGAGGAGAGAAATCCTTCCAGACTGTTGCTCCTCAGCTTTGGAACGATCTTCCTCTGTGTTTGATGACCTACTGAACTACTTTCACTCCCTCATGGAATACAAAGTTTGCGTTTAACTCAAGAAGCATCTTAAAACCTTTTTTTCTTGTACAGTCTTTTTCCTAATCATCTGAGACTCTTGTGTTTGTCTTATGTCTTGGCCTTTTAGTGTTTTTTAAATGTTTAGGCGTTTTTAACCTTGTATTGCTTTTGATTGTTCAAGCGCCTTGTGACCCTGGTCTAGAAAGGCGCTTTACAAGTAACTATTAATTACTTACTTACTTACTTCCTTACTAATACAGTTGCTTATTCGTTTTTTTTTGGTGAAAAATGAAAGTGTTTTATTACGTCTTGTTATGACAAATAAATTAATAAATAGAAAGATTCGCAGAAATTGTAAGAAAGATCCGTCCAGGGAAGGCTACTCGTTCTGACAAGGTGTCTACTCGGCTGCTAAGGACCTGCTGTGCTGAACTAGCTGAGCCGCTCCAGCATGTCTTCAACCTCAGTCTACAGTTGGGGAAAGTTCCAACCCTGTGGAAGACTTCCTGTATTGTTCCAGTCCCAAAGAAGAACGATTACAGACCAGTGGCACTTATGAAGACACTGAAGCGGCTGGTCCTCAAACATCTCAGGCCACAAGTTCAGCACATGCAAGGCTCCCTGCAGTCTGTCAACCAGCCTGTGGTTGGTGTGGAAGATGCTACAGACCTACTCACATCTGGATAAAGGAAGCGGTTCAGTGAAGATCTTGTCCCTGGATTTCTCAAGTGCCTTCAACACTATCCAACCCACTCTACTGCAGAACAGACTGACACAGATGCATGTGGACCCTGGTCTGGTCTCCTAGATCTCGGGCTACCTCACAGATCGACCACAGTATATCAGACCGAAGGACGTCACGTCTGACACTTTGGTGTGCAGTACAGGAGCACCTCAGGGCACCATACTGGCCCCTCTCCTCTTCACCATCTACACTTCAGACTTCTGCTACAACTCAGAGCTGAGTCTCGTCCAGAAGTATGCTGACGACACTGCCATTGTTGGATGCATCAGGGACAACAGCGAAGACGAGTACAGGAGACTGACACGTGACTTTGTGGACCGGCGTGAGAGGAACCACTTGCAGCTGAACACCTCAAAGTCCAAGGACCTGGTCTTGGACTTTGGCTGGCTCTGTGGTTGGCATGAAGCGGGTCTCACTGGTGAAAGTTGAAGAGAGAAGATCTCTGGACAAACTACTGTCCCTCATGGATGATGACAGTTATGAACAGGAGGTTTTCCACAGGGTTGGTACTTTCCCCAGCTGTAGAACACTGTCATCAGTGAACAGAGAAGAATATGGAGCACAAATGCTCCTCCCCAGATGCAACACTAATAGACTCGGTGTCGGAGGCCAACCCACCTCATCAACCCCATCAGCGAGGGCTCGACGGAGGAGTACAAGAGGCCTCCTTGTAAACCGTTATGGTTGGTCTTCCAGCCAGTTTAGTCTTTCTTAATCAACTTGTTTTGCCTACCTGTCTGCCCACGTAGTAATTCCGACCTCTCCTCACAGGATAAACCGACCTGCACCGTCCAACCTTACACCAGAACTCCGGCCCCGGTCCGCCACCACCTGCCCCCCCGAAGTAGATCTCCAGAGGGATTAATACAGTCTATTGTCTAGCAGGACCATGTTTTGAACTTATTGCTTTATAAATTTCTCCCCTGTCCGTAATGTGGGCGAATGAGAGGTTACGAGAGCGGAGTCCATTATGACGTAATATTGGCTTCACTCCTACTCCAGCCAGCTGTAAACACGCACTGCTTTGTTTATACAACGAGTCCCTTGGAGGTGGAGACTTCCAGGATTGAAGATGCACGGTGACTAACCTTGATGTGTGACCAATTACAGCAATGTAGGTGGGGTTATTCAGTGGGAGGGCAGTTTATATTATTGAGTCCAGTTTGTTCTCATATCAGGGAATTAAAGAATCTCAGCTGGATCTTTTACAGCAGGAAAAGTAGATGTTCTCGTCTGACTCTCAACAGAGAGAGACTGAAGGTCTTCTAACTTCAGCTCTGGGATCCAAGACTCAGATGATGGTGAAAAGAATCACTTCATTGGTTTATTTGAACATTTACGGGAGTGAAACTAGTCGATATTCAACAGTGACAACATGTTTGAGTTCTGTGGTTGATCTTGTTGTTACTTCACAAACGTCACTACGTCATAGAGAGTTGTCGACACCTCATTGGTTCGCTGTGAAGAGAAACAAGAGTTGAATTCATCTTTGAAAATGATCCCAGAAGAGTTTTCATTTTGTTCACCTGTGAAGTAGATGTTTGTTCACCTGTACCTGTGAAGAAGTCACGTCATTATAAAGTGTGTCAAATGGATTTTTCTAAATTCTTTCTTTTCTAACTGAAAGCGAAGGTGATTAAGATCTACTGACATCTAGTGGTCATCTTGTATTAATACATGTATTCTGATTCTTTGAAAGTCTTTTTATTACACATTTGTTAGTTTCTATATTTGAATCCATAATATGAACATTACCTCGTTGTTGTAAAAGCCACAGGATGAGACACACAGCTGACAGCAGCACAACACACAGCACGACAACAACAACAACAGTGTATTTGAAGGGTGTTGGGAGCTGAGATGCGGTGGTTCCACTGTCAGCCAGGGTTGTTGCAGCTGAAGGAGAGAAAAGATTCAAGTAGATCCACCGTTATTTTCTGCACTTGAAAATATATTTGTAAATTATATGATAAATGTTTTATTCAGAATATTTCCTTGTAAAAATGAATACAATATTGATGCAACTTTTTTTATATTTGCATGATGAAATATGAAGAAAATACTGCACAAGCTTCTCATTCCCAACTTTTTTAAACGTAGTACATGGAAATAAATTCAATACACAAGTGGAAAGTATGAATATAATGTGTTCTTAGTTAAAGTAATACTTTCAACATCAGCAGTTACATCTGCAGCTGCCACAGTCACAATAGTACATGAGAAAAGTTTGTGTTTAATAGTTGTGTAAAGAATCTTTGTTGTTGCTGCGTTTAATCTCATCTCAGCTGCATATTCTCCGTGATCTATTTTCTTTGTGTAGAAGATTGCATAAAAACTCTTTCCATTTCTATTATCTATTTAGCTGTTTAGAGAAACACATGTGTGTCTTGCGAACTGCACAGGACACCACATACTGGTTGCACTCACTGGAAAATTTGTCGGTAGTACTAGTTGTAACACATGTGGTTTCTCTGTCTCGTATAGATGTGACCTGAATTCATGTTCAGAAGTCCACCCACAGAGTTTGGGCTCTTCTGCTCATCTCACACGAACCCTTCGGTTTTAAAGCAGGAGTAGAAGTGAGGATAAAGATCTTATATTTAATATGATTTTCAAGTTATAATTAATGTCCTTTTTTTTTTTTCCTTATTCATTTGAAGACGATGCCGCAACTGGTGTCCAATTGGGTCGAGTAGCGTTATTTAAAATATAAAAAGTTAAAGTTAAATTCAATTCAAAATATAATGAAAAAAACTGCATTTCTTTCTCAGTCCTTTTGTTTGCATTTGAGGAATAGAAAATAAGATATATTAAACACAATATAATAAATGTTAACGTTTATATTTTATAGTTAAAGCTGTTTTTAAAGCATCTTTGTTGTTCAAATGATTGACGTACCAGAGCTGCTGTAGTTCTCCTGCAGGACCATCAGATGAACTTGATCACTCTTAATAATTCTGTGGTTTGACATGAAACTGATCCAGTAGATGTTGGAGTCATTTTTGCTTAGACTTTCTATCTGAAGAAAAATTGAGTTTTTGCTAATGTAAATGTCATTAAAGGTAATTCCTGAGCATTTTTTTGTAGAAACTCTACAGTCAGCAATCTTCTTAGAGCCTATATCACTGTTATTGACATGAACATTAAAACTAAAAGATTCAACGTTCTTGACGCTGCTGCTGAAATTGAACTGGAGTTTGACGCTGGAGCCGACTGTCCCGATCACTGCTGCCAGACTTGGACCTGCGAGCAGAAGAAACATTCTGAAGATGACGGTGAATGAAACAAATATGAATCTCAACATGATTTTAATGATGTTTTATTTTTCAACAACACGTCTGTAAAATCCTTCACACATGTTACAAAGAGACGTGAACGAACATGATCAAACAGGAGTCATTTACATTTTCCCATGTTAAGAAAAACATTCAATTTGTCACTTGTTGCCAAAACCAAATTTTCCTGCTATCACGGATGTCAGAGGAAATTAAATTTATGTTTGGTCGTCATGCATCAAAAATTCCTCTTCATAGTCCAAATAACACTGAACCAAATAACACATTACCTGAACTCAATTTTAAGGAATACAATAAAACATTAGTTTTCCTGCAAAGACACAGACTTTAATATGTTTCTTGTGAATACATTTTAAAAGTTTTTTTCTAACCAAACAATCTTATTGGAGGTAAATGTTGAGCTCAATGTTACAATATTTATTTAGTCACTTTAGGGCTAAAAACTAAAGTATTTGTTAATACTTCTAAACATCCATGCCAAGACAATTTGAAGCAACTATTAAACAATTAAACATTTGAACAATTTAAAGACTTAACTCACCAGTTAATGACAAAAGAGCCGCGAGGATGAAAACCATCTTCAAGAAGTCGGCCATGAAAAATAAGTTCTCCTCTCACTGTTTCAATGAACCAGAAGAGAGTTTGCAGACGCTCAGCAGATCTGTGTGAGTTAAGGAAGTGGAAACAAACCAAAGAGACGAGTGAGAAACGTGACTCTGCTTCAAACAGTGGACAACATTTTAACCTCAATCCAGTTGAGATTGAACATTTCATCCGTAGTTACAAACAACACAACTAATGTTAGGACTAGAACTATTCAATCCATCCATCTGTACCTCTGTTTAAAAAAACAATGTATTTTTTATAGATTTTTTTTATTTGTCATAAAGTAAAATAACAAAAAAAAGAAAATGAATATATAATAATAATTGATTAATAAGTAAATAAATAAAAACGTCATAAAATTAAACATTGATTCAGACACAGGAATTCACTTATTTTCCTTGATTTTCTGGAACTCCTGTGTTGTTCTCAGTTTTATCTCGATCTTTTAAGTATATATTTTATTGAGTATTGGTGTCTAAACAAGCAGGATCTGTCTCGCCTGCAGTTAATACAAAACTCTGCAGAGAGAATTCTGACTCGCTCTAGTAGAAGAACTCACATTTCTCCGATCCTTAAAACTCTTCACTGGCTGCCAGTTTCTTTCAGGATCAACTTTAAAATTCTGGTTCTTACTTTCAGATCTATTCATGGTCAGGCTCCTCCTTCCATCACTGATCTGATCCAGTCTTACACCCCAGCTCGGGCTCTGAGGTCTTTGGATCAGAATCTACTGATGGTTCCTGAACACGCTTCCGGACCAGAGGAGAGAAATCCTTCCAGACTGTTGCTCCTCAGCTTTGGAACGATCTTCCTCTGTGTTTGATGATCTACTGAACTACTTTCACTCCCTCATGGAATACAAAGTTTGCGTTTAACTCAAGAAGCATCTTAAAACCTTTTTTTCTTGTACAGTCTTTTTCCTAATCATCTGAGACTCTTGGGTTTGTCTTATGTCTTGGCCTTTTAGTGTTTTTTAAATGTTTAGGCGTTTTTAACCTTGTATTGCTTTTGATTGTTCAAGCGCCTTGTGACCCTGGTCTAGAAAGGCGCTTTACAAGTAACTATTAATTACTTACTTACTTACTTCCTTACTAATACAGTTGCTTATTCGTTTTTTTTTGGTGAAAAATGAAAGTGTTTTATTACGTCTTGTTATGAGAAATAAATTAATAAATAGAAAGATTCGCAGAAATTGTAAGAAAGATCCGTCCAGGGAAGGCTACTCGTTCTGACAAGGTGTCTACTCGGCTGCTAAGGACCTGCTGTGCTGAACTAGCTGAGCCGCTCCAGCATGTCTTCAACCTCAGTCTACAGTTGGGGAAAGTTCCAACCCTGTGGAAGACTTCCTGTATCGTTCCAGTCCCAAAGAAGAAAGATTACAGACCAGTGGCACTTATGAAGACACTGAAGCGGCTGGTCCTCAAACATCTCAGGCCACAAGTTCAGCACATGCATGTCACCCTGCAGTTTGCCAACCAGCCTGTGGTTGGTGTGGAAGATGCTACAGACCTACTCACATCTGGATAAAGGAAGCGGTTCAGTGAAGATCTTGTCCCTGGATTTCTCAAGTGCCTTCAACACTATCCAACCCACTCTACTGCAGAACAGACGGACACAGATGCATGTGGACCCTGGTCTGGTCTCCTAGATCTCGGGCTACCTCACAGATCGACCACAGTATATCAGACCGAAGGACATCACGTCTGACACTTTGGTGTGCAGTACAGGAGCACCTCAGGGCACCATACTGGCCCCTCTCCTCTTCACCATCTACACTTCAGACTTCTGCTACAACTCAGAGCTGAGTCTCGTCCAGAAGTATGATGTCAACACTGCCATTGTTGGATGCATCAGGGACAACAGCGAAGACGAGTACAGGAGTCTGACACGTGACTTTGTGGACCGGCGTGAGAGGAACCACTTGCAGCTGAACACCTCAAAGTCCAAGGACCTGGTCTTGGACTTTGGCTGGCTCTGTGGTTGGAATGAAGCGGGTCTCACTGGTGAAAGTTGAAGAGAGAAGATCTCTGGACAAACTACTGTCCCTCATGGATGATGACAGTTATGAACAGGAGGTTTTCCACAGGGTTGGTACTTTCCCCAGCTGTAGAACACTGTCATCAGTGAACAGAGAAGAAGATGGAGCATGAATGCTCCTTCCCAGATGCAACACTAATAGACTCGGTGTCGGAGGCCAACCCACCTCATCAACCCCATCAGCGAGGGCTCGACGGAGGAGTACAAGAGGCCTCCTTGTAAACCGTTATGGTTGGTCTTCCAGCCAGTTTAGTCTTTCTTAATCAACTTGTTTTGCCTGCCTGTCTGCCCACGTAGTAATTCCGACCTCTCCTCACAGGATAAACCGACCTGCACCGTCCAACCTTACACCAGAACTCCGGCCCCGGTCCGCCACCACCTGCCCCCCCGAAGTAGATCTCCAGAGGGATTAATACAGTCTATTGTCTAGCAGGACCATGTTTTGAACTTATTGCTTTATAAATTTCTCCCCTGTCCGTAATGTGGGCGAATGAGAGGTTACGAGAGCGGAGTCCATTATGACGTAATATTGGCTTCACTCCTACTCCAGCCAGCTGTAAACACGCACCGCTTTGTTTATACAACGAGTCCCTTGGAGGTGGAGACTTCCAGGATTGAAGATGCGCGGTGACTAACCTTGATGTGTGACCAATTACAGCAATGTAGGTGGGGTTATTCAGTGGGAGGGCAGTTTATATTATTGAGTCCAGTTTGTTCTCATATCAGGGAATTAAAGAATCTCAGCTGGATCTTTTACAGCAGGAAAAGTAGATGTTCTCGTCTGACTCTCAACAGAGAGAGACTGAAGGTCTTCTAACCTGAGCTCTGGGATCCAAGACTCAGATGATGGTGAAAAGAATCACTTAATTTATTTATTGGAACATTTACGGGAGTGAAACTAGTCGATATTCAACAGTGACAACATGTTTGAGTTCTGTGGTTGATCTTGTTTTTACTTCACAAACGTCCACCACGTCATAGAGAGTTGTCGACACCTCATTGGTTCGCTGTGAAGAGAAACAAGAGATGAATTCATCTTTGAAAATGATCCCAGAAGAGTTTTCATTTTGTTCACCTGTGAAGTAGATGTTTGTTCACCTGTACCTGTGAAGAAGTCACGTCATTATAAAGTGTGTCAAATGGATTTTTCTAAATTCTTTCTTTTCTAACTGAAAGCGAAGGTGATTAAGATCTACTGACATCTAGTGGTCATCTTGTATTAATACATGTATTCTGATCATTTGAAAGTATTATTATTACACATTTGTTAGTTTGAATCCATAATATAAACATTACCTCGTTGTTGTAAAAGCCACAGGATGAGACACACAGCTGACAGCAGCACAACACACAGCACGACAACAACAACAACAGTGTATTTGAAGGGTGTTGGGAGCTGAGATGCGGTGGTTCCACTGTCAGCCAGGGTTGTTGCAGCTGAAGGAGAGAAAAGATTCAAGTAGATCCACCGTTATTTTCTGCACTTGAAAATATATTTGTAAATGATATGATAAATGTTTTATTCAGAATATTTCCTTGTAAAAATGAATACAATATTGATCCAACTTTTTTTATATTTGCATTTGAAATATGAAGAAAATACTGCACAAGCTTCTCATTCCCAACTTTTTTAAACGTAGTACATGGAAATAAATTCAATACACAAGTGGAAATTATGAATATAATGTGTTCTTAGTTAAAGTAATACTTTCAACATCAGCAGTTACATCTGCAGCTGCCACAGTCACAATAGTACATGAGAAAAGTTTGTGTTTAATAGTTGTGTAAAGAATCTTTGTTGTTCAAGTCAAATGACTGACGTACCAGAGCTGCTGTAGTTCTCCTGCAGGACCATCAGATGAACTCGATCACTCCTAACAACTCTGAGGTTTGACATGAAACTGATCCAGTAGATGTTGGAGTCACTTTTAGTGAGACTTTCTATCTGAAGAAAAATTGAGTTTTTGCTAATGTAAATGTCATTAAAGGTAATTCCTGAGCATTTTTTTGTAGAAACTCTACAGTCAGCAATCTTCTTAGAGCCTATATCACTGGTATTGACATGAACATTAAAACTAAAAGATTCAACGTTCTTGACGCTGCTGCTGAAATTGAACTGGAGTTTGACGCTGGAGCCGACTGTCCCGATCACTGCTGCCAGACTTGGACCTGCGAGCAGAAGAAACATTCTGAAGATGACGGTGAATGAAACAAATATGAATCTCAACATGATTTTAATGATGTTTTATTTTTCAACAACACGTCTGTAAAATCCTTCACACATGTTACAAAGAGACGTGAACGAACATGATCAAACAGGAGTCATTTACATTTTCCCATGTTAAGAAAAACATTCAATTTGTCACTTGTTGCCAAAACCAAATTTTCCTGCTATCACGGATGTCAGAGGAAATTAAATTTATGTTTGGTCGTCATGCATCAAAAATTCCTCTTCATAGTCCAAATAACACTGAACCAAATAACACATTACCTGAACTCAATTTTAAGGAATACAATAAAACATTAGTTTTCCTGCAAAGACACAGACTTTAATATGTTTCTTGTGAATACATTTTAAAAGTTTTTTTCTAACCAAACAATCTTATTGGAGGTAAATGTTGAGCTCAATGTTAGAATATTTATTTAGTCACTTTAGGGCTAAAAACTAAAGTATTTGTTAATACTTCTAAACATCCATGCCAAGACAATTTGAAGCAACTATTAAACAATTAAACATTTGAACAATTTAAAGACTTAACTCACCAGTTAATGACAAAAGAGCCGCGAGGATGAAAACCACCTTCAAGAAGTCGGCCATGAGAAATAAGTTCTCCTCTCACTGTTTCAATGAACCAGAAGAGAGTTTGCAGACGCTCAGCAGATCTGTGTGAGTTAAGGAAGTGGAAACAAACCAAAGAGACGAGTGAGAAACGTGACTCTGCTTCAAACAGTGGACAACATTTTAACCTCAATCCAGTTGAGATTGAACATTTCATCCGTAGTTACAAACAACACAACTAATGTTAGGACTAGAACTATTCAATCCATCCATCTGTACCTCTGTTTAAAAAAACAATGTATTTTTTATAGATTTTTTTTATTTGTCATAAAGTAAAATAACAAAAAAAAGAAAATGAATATATAATAATAATTGATTAATAAGTAAATAAATAAAAACGTCATAAAATTAAACATTGATTCAGACACAGGAATTCACTTATTTTCCTTGATTTTCTGGAACTCCTGTGTTGTTCTCAGTTTTATCTCGATCTTTTAAGTATATATTTTATTGAGTATTGGTGTCTAAACAAGAAGGATCTGTCTCGCCTGCAGTTAATACAAAACTCTGCAGCCAGAATTCTGACCAGCTCTAGTAGAAGAACTCACATTTCTCCGATCCTTAAAACTCTTCACTGGCTGACAGTTTCTTTCATGAATAAACTTTAAAATTCTGGTTCTTACTTTCAGATCTATTCATGGTCAGACTCCTCCTTCCATCACTGATCTGATCCAGTCTTACACCCCAGCTCGGGCTCTGAGGTCTTTGGATCAGAATCTACTGATGGTTCCTGAACACGGTTCAGGACCAGAGGAGAGAAATCTTTTCAGGCTGTTGCTCCTAAGCTTTGGAACCATCTTCCTCTGTGTTTGATGACCTACTGAACTACTTTCACTCCCTCATGGAATACAAAGTTTGCGTTTAACTCAAGAAGCATCTTAAAACCTTTTTTTCTTGTACAGTCTTTTTCCTAATCATCTGAGACTCTTGGGTTTGTCTTATGTCTTGGCCTTTTAGTGTTTTTTAAATGTTTAGGCGTTTTTAACCTTGTATTGCTTTTGATTGTTCAAGCGCCTTGTGACCCTGGTCTAGAAAGGCGCTTTACAAGTAACTATTAATTACTTACTTACTTACTTCCTTACTAATACAGTTGCTTATTCGTTTTTTTTTGGTGAAAAATGAAACTGTTTTATTACGTCTTGTTATGACAAATAAATTAATAAATAGAAAGATTCGCAGAAATTTTTAGAAAGATCCGTCCAGGGAAGGCTACTCGTTCTGACAAGGTGTCTACTCGGCTGCTAAGGACCTGCTCTGCTGAACTAGCTGAGCCGCTCCAGCATGACTTCAACCTCAGTCTACAGTTGGGGAAAGTTCCAACCCTGTGGAAGACTTCCTGTATCGTTCCAGTCCCAAAGAAGAACGATTACAGACCAGTGGCACTTATGAAGACACTGAAGCGGCTGGTCCTCAAACATCTCAGGCCACAAGTTCAGCACATGCAAGGCTCCCTGAATTCATGGAAATAAATTCAATACACAAGTGGAAAGTATGAATATAATGTGTTCTTAGTTAAAGTAATACTTTCACATCTGCAGCTGCCACAGTCACAATAGTACATGAGAAAAGTTTGTGTTTAATAGTTGTGTAAAGAATATTTGTTGTTCAAGTCAAATGATTGACGTACCAGAGCTGCTGTAGTTCTCCTGCAGGACCATCAGATGAACTCGATCACTCTTAATAATTCTGTGGTTTGACATGAAAGTGATCTAATAGATGTTGGAGTCACTTTTAGTGAGACTTTCTATCTGAAGAAAAATTGAGTTTTTGCTAATGTAAATGTCATTAACGGTAATTCCTGAGCAGTTTACTATAGAAACTCTACAGTCAGCAATCTTCTTAAAGCCTATATCACTGTTATTGACATGAACATAAACACTAAACAATTCAACGTTCTTGACGCTGCTGCTGAAATTGAACTGGAGTTTGACGCTGGAGCCGACTGTCCCGATCACTGCTGCCAGACTTGGACCTGCGAGCAGAAGAAACATTCTGAAGATGACGGTGAATGAAACAAATATGAATCTCAACATGATTTTATGATTTTTTTATGTTTTATTTTTCAACGACACGTCTGTAAATTCATCAACACGCTCTCAGGAGTCCATCAGTTACAACGAGACGAATAAAAATGAATAAAAAAAAGTTCAACAATTCAACAAATGTTTGACCACCTGGAGTGGTTTGTGTTTAAAACTATTGCTGTAAAGAGAGACTTGTTTATTTGCCTTTTCCTGTCTTAAATACAAACACAGAAATTCAAAGATAAGAAGGAAGGTTGTTATCTTATTTGATTTATTTTAAGAAGATAAAACTGTTTACGTTTGTCGTCGAACAACTAGTAATATATATGTAACATTATAAGACAACCAAATACATGTGTCCATTAAATACAGTAATCTTTATTTTAAAAAGACAGACATTCTAAAAAACTATAATATATCTTTTTGCAAAGATGTTCTCAACAAACTCTTCAATTTAAAGACTTAACTCACCAGTCAATGACAAAAGAGCAGCGAGGATGAAAACCATCTTCAAGGTGTCGGCCATGAGAAATCAAGTTCTCCTCAGACTGAACCAGAAGACAAAACACGTCCTGAACACAACACATGAGAGTTTGAAGAGACTGACGTCATCCATGTGAGTTAAGGAAGTGGAAACTGACCGAAGAGACGTTTGTCACATCGACTTGTTTCTAGAATTTACTATCCTTAAAAAAAAAAACTTCTCTGCGATAAATATATAATCGAACTGTCACAGAAATTCAATATTTATAATAGTCTAAATGTGTTTAAAGTTGAAAAAAATAATAAAATAGAACTAGTATGGTGAGTATATTCACAAAGTTGTTGAAAGAGGCTGGTGTTATGATAACATTTTGAACTTTAGCATAGCCAGCATAAAATGGGGCAAAAACAAAACATTTCATAACATGTTTAAACTCATGACATGTTTCTGCTACACGCGGATCTTGTTGTTGAGTAAATACACTAAAATGTAAATATTATGAAATAAAGGATTCATTCAAATAACAATTGCAGTTTATAATTTCAATGAATTTTCTGCAAACAAACCATAATCTTATATAATATTATAATAATATATCACGTAATAGTTTTCACTTTATACTGGTTACACAGTAGGATTACAGTCTAATTTTTCTCTTCTTTTATGGCTACAATCATACTTTATTTGTTTTTCAAATACTCCATTTCAGTGGAAGAAAAATAGTGTGTCTAACCCACTTCTGACGAAGAGAGAAAAAAGTCAGGTGTCGTTTGTTTTCCTGTTGTCGTGAGGATTGGTCACAATGGTTTGTGTTTGTGGTGGTGAAGCTGTGAGAATGAAATAAAATTATCTTAAAAGTCAAATAATACTTTCAGTGAGTCTCAGAATGAGTCAACATGATGTGCATTTTCCAAAATAATCCACAGCTCACCGTTTTTTTTTCATTTGTTTAAACAATGTCTTTATTTCTGTCTGTAATTTCCATACTGGCAGGACGTAGAGGGTCTTGAGAGTGCAGGTAGCTGTCTGAACAGTATGGTCTTGAAAGTGCAGCCTATTAAGAGTAATGGAGTTCATCTGATGGTCCTGCAGGAGAACTACAGCAGCTCTGGTACGTCAATCATTTGACTTGAACAACAAAGATTCTTTACACAACTATTAAACACAAACTTTTCTCATGTACTATTGTGACTGTGGCAGCTGCAGATGTAGCTGCTGATGTTGAAAGTATTACTTTAACTAAGAACACATTATATTCATACTTTCCACTTGTGTAATGAATTTATTTCCATGTACTACGTTTAAAATAGTTGGGAATGAGACGCTTGTGCAGTATTTTCTTCATATTTCAAATGCAAATATAAAAAAAAGTTGCATCAATATTTGATTAATTTTTCCAAGGAAAGATTCTTGATAAAGCATTTATCATATAATCTACAAATATATTTTCAAGTGCAGAAAATAACGGTGGATCTACTTGAATCTTTTCTCTCCTTCAGCTGCAACAACCCTGGCTGACAGTGGAACCACCGCATCTCAGCTCCCAACACCCTTCAAATACACTGTTGTTGTTGTTGTCGTGCTGTGTGTTGTGCTGCTGTCACATGTGTGTCTCATCCTGTGGCTTTTACAACAACGAGGTAATGTTTATATAATGGATTCAAACTAACAAATGTGTAATAATGATACTTTCAAATGATCAGAATACATGTATTAATACAAGATGACCACTAGATGTCAGTAGATCTTAATCACCTTCGCTTTCAGTTAGAAAAGAAAGAATTTAGAAAAATCCATTTCAATTGACACACTTTATAATGTCGTGACTTCTTCACAGGAACAGGTGAACAAACATCCACTTCATAAAAATGTTCTTTTCCCACCTCACATTTTTAACAGACGTGACAGAAATGCTGAACAGTCTTAACTTGCAGCTACAAGGCCAGGGGAAACTCATTTGCGACATGTATTCTCACATAAAAGCATTTGAGGTGAAACTAGTGCTGCTTTTGGAACAAGTGAAAAAAGCAGGACTTCATACATCTCCCTGCTACCCAAAGACTCTGTGCAGAGAACCCAGCGGTCCCGTCCCCAGCTGAAAAGTGTGTGGAAGCACTGAAAATGCTTAAGGCGGAGTTTGGTGTGCGATTCCGGCAACTACATGTTAAAAGAAATCCGTCTTTTCCTGAACCCCTTTGCTGCCGACAGCCTTCTTATCAGTTTGAGTTGGCCGAGATACAGAACTGTGATGTTCTGAAAGACGCATTCAATCCCAACAGTCTCGTTGACTTCTATGCCGCCCTCCCAAACGACACGTACCCTAACATAAAAAAAACACGCAATGAAGATTTTTTGGCAGCACGTATATCCGCGAGCAAACCTTTTCACATATGAAACTCCTGAAAACTCCGATGAGATCAAGATTGACAGATGAACGTTTGCATCAGTGTTTGAGTCTGGCTGTGACTAGAATGGAACCTGACATTCAACTTCTCACCAGCCAGATGCAGGCCCACAGTTCACACTGAGGAACATACATAGGTAAGCTCACTTTTGTGACTTGAATGAGTCATTCTGAGTGTAATCAAATTTAATCATAATAAAATCTACTGGGATAAAATCCATGTCAACAGCCATACTGGTAGTAAAATGTATTTTGCTGTGTAGGTGCTGTATCACTTAGTTCGGTTTCTCAGCCTGCTTGCTTTGTGGTTTTTACAGGGAAGTTGATGAGAGAGCTGCAAACAGCGGTATCTACAAGCTGTAGAACCTACTGGAACCTAAAAAAGGATTATAAGGAAGGAACACAAGAACTTTGAAAGACTGCTCATATGAGTAATTGAATTAAGAGATTCTGCTCTGACAAATAAGCTGAACTTTTACCTGTTAAGATTGTTGTTAAAAAAAGTTGATGTTCAATGGACCTTTTTTTCTGTGAAGAACCCAGAGAGGGTTATTTGGTTATTATTTATTTCATAAATAGTGTTATGATGTATTTCCTGCCTTTGTTTTTTCTGTGAAGAACCCAGAGAGGGTTATTTGGCTATTATTTATTTCATAAATAGTGTTATGATGTATTTCCTGCCGTTGTTTTTTCTGTGAAGAACCCAGAGAGGGTTATTTGGTTATTATTTATTTCATAAATAGTGTTATGATGTATTTCCTGCCTTTATTTTTTCTGTGAAGAACCCAGAGAGGGTTATTTGGTTATTATTTATTTCATAAATAGTGTTATGATGTATTTCCTGACTTTATTTTTTCTGTGAAGAACCCAGAGAGGGTTATTTGGTTATTATTTATTTCATAAATAGTGTTATGATGTATTTCCTGCCTTTGTTTTTTCTGTGAAGAACCCAGAGAGGGTTATTTGGTTATTATTTATTTCATAAATAGTGTTATGATGTATTTCCTGCCTTTGTTTTTTCTATGAAGAACCCAGAGAGGGTTATTTGGTTATTATTTATTTCATAAATAGTGTTATGATATATTTCCTGACTTTATTTTTTCTGTGAAGAACCCAGAAAGGGTTATTAATATTTGGTTATGTGTGGCTTTTGGAAAACAATAAATGTTTACGTGTAGGAAACCTTGTGATCGTCACACTTTTTATGTTACAAACTGACTCCGGCCCCCATCAGAGAATGGAAAAGTTATGTGGCCCTCACAGGAAAAGGTTTGGGGACCCCTGCTCAACAGAGAGAGACTGAAGGTCTTCTAACTTCAGCTCTGGGATCCAAGACTCAGATGATGGTGAAAAGAATCACTTCATTGGTTTATTTGAACATTATGGGAGTGAAACTAGTCGATATCAACAGTGACAACATCTTTAAGTTCTGTGGTTGATCTTGTTGTTACTTCACAAACGTCCACCACGTCATAGAGAGTTGTCGACACCTCATTGGTTCGCTGTGAAGAGAAACAAGAGTTGAATTCTTCTTTGAAAATGATCCCAGAAGAGTTTTCATTTTGTTCACCTGTGAAGTGGATGTTTGTTCACCTGTACCTGTGAAGAAGTCACGGCATTATAAAGTGTGTCAATTCAAATGGATTTTTCTAAATTCTTTCTTTTCTAACTGAAAGCGAAGGTGATTGAGATCTACTGACATCTAGTGGTCATCTTGTATTAATACATGTATTCTGATTCTTTGAAAGTCTTTTTATTACACATTTGTTAGTTTCTATATTTGAATCCATAATATGAACATTACCTCGTTGTTGTAAAAGCCACAGGATGAGACACACATGTGACAGCAGCACAACACACAGCACGACAACAACAACAACAGTGTATTTGAAGGGTGTTGGGAGCTGAGATGCGGTGGTTCCACTGTCAGCCAGGGTTGTTGCAGCTGAAGGAGAGAAAAGATTCAAGTAGATCCACCGTTATTTTCTGCACTTGAAAATATATTTGTAAATTATATGATAAATGTTTTATTCAGAATATTTCCTTGTAAAAATGAATACAATATTGATGCAACTTTTTTTATATTTGCATTTGAAATATGAAGAAAATACTGCACAAGCGTCTCATTCCCAACTTTTTTAAACGTAGTACATGGAAATAAATTCATTACACAAGTGGAAAGTATGAATATAATGTGTTCTTAGTTAAAGTAATACTTTCAACATCAGCAGTTACATCTGCAGCTGCCACAGTCACAATAGTACATGAGAAAAGTTTGTGTTTAATAGTTGTGTAAAGAATATTTGTTGTTCAAGTCAAATGATTGACGTACCAGAGCTGCTGTAGTTCTCCTGCAGGACCATCAGATGAACTCGATCAGAAATAATTCTGAGGTTTGACGTGAAAAGGATCCAGTAGATGTTGGAGTCATTTTTAGTGAGACTTTCTATCTGAAGAAAAACGGAGTTGTTGCTAATGTAAATGTCATTAACGGTAATTCCTGAGCATTTTTTTGAAGAAACTCTACAGTCAGCAATCTTCTTAGAGCCTATATCACTGTTATTGACATGAACATTAAAACTAAAAGATGTAATGTTCTTCAAGCTGCTGCTGAAATTGAACTGGAGTTTGACGCTGGAGCCGACTGTCCCGATCACTGCTGCCAGACTTGGACCTGCGAGCAGAAGAAACATTCTGAAGATTACGGTGAATGAAACAAATATGAATCTCAACATGATTTTATGATTTTTTTATGTTTTATTTTTCAACGACACGTCTGTAAATTCATCAACACGCTCTCAGGAGTCCATCAGTTACAACAAGACGAGAAAAAACGAGAAAAAAAAGGTCATTTTTCAAATCATTCAACAAATGTTTGACCACCTGGAGTGGTTTGTGTTTAAAACTATTGCTGTAAAGAGAGACTTGTTTATTTGCCTTTTCCTGTCTTAAATACAAACACAGAAATTCAAAGATAAGAAGGAAGGTTGTTATCTTATTTGATTTATTTTAAGAAGATAAAACTGTTTACGTTTGTCGTCGAACAACTAGTAATATATATGTAACATTATAAGACAACCAAATACATGTGTCCATTAAATACAGTAATCTTTATTTAAAAAAGACAGACATTCTAAAAAACTATAATATATCTTTTTGCAAAGACGTTCTCAACAAACTCTTCAATTTAAAGACTTAACTCACCAGTCAATCACAAAAGAGCAGCGAGGATGAAAACCATCTTCAAGGTGTCGGCCATGAGAAATCAAGTTCTCCTCAGACTGAACCAGAAGACAAAACACGTCCTGAACACAACACATGAGAGTTTGAAGAGACTGACGTCATCCATGTGAGTTAAGGAAGTGGAAACTGACCGAAGAGACGTTTGTCACATCGACTTGTTTCTAGAATTTACTATCCTTAAAAAAAAAAACTTCTCTGCGATAAATATATAATCGAACTGTCACAGAAATTCAATATTTATAATAGTCTAAATGTGTTTAAAGTTGAAAAAAATAATAAAATAGAACTAGTATGGTGAGTATATTCACAAAGTTGTTGAAAGAGGCTGGTGTTATGATAACATTTTGAACTTTAGCATAGCCAGCATAAAATGGGGCAAAAACAAAACATTTCATAACATGTTTAAACTCATGACATGTTTCTGCTACACGCGGATCTTGTAGTTGAGTAAATACACTAAAATGTAAATATTATGAAATAAAGGATTCATTCAAATAACAATTGCAGTTTATAATTTCAATGAATTTTCTGCAAACAAACCATAATCTTATATAATATTATAATAATATATCACGTAATAGTTTTCACTTTATACTGGTTACACAGTAGGATTACAGTCTAATTTTTCTCTTCTTTTATGGCTACAATCATACTTTAATTGTTTTTCAAATACTCCATTTCAGTGGAAGAAAAAAAGTGTGTCTAACCCACTTCTGACGAAGAGAGAAAAAAGTCAGGTGTCGTTTGTTTTCCTGTTGTCGTGAGGATTGGTCACAATGGTTTGTGTTTGTGGTGGTGAAGCTGTGAGAATGAAATAAAATTATCTTAAAAGTCAAATAATACTTTCAGTGAGTCTCAGAATGAGTCAACATGATGTGCATTTTCCAAAATAATCCACAGCTCACCGTTTTTTTTTTCATTTGTTTAAACAATGTCTTTATTTCTGTCTGTAATTTCCGTACTGGCAGGACGTAGAGGGTCTTGAGAGTGCAGGTAGCCGTCTGAACAGTAGGGTCTTGAAAGTGCAGCCTATTAAGAGTAATGGAGTTCATCTGATGGTCCTGCAGGAGAACTACAGCAGCTCTGGTACGTCAATCATTTGACTTGAACAACAAAGATTCTTTACACAACTATTAAACACAAACTTTTCTCATGTACTATTGTGACTGTGGCAGCTGCAGATGTAACTGCTGATGTTGAAAGTATTACTTTAACTAAGAACACATTATATTCATACTTTCCACTTGTGTAATGAATTTATTTCAATGTACTACGTTTAAAATAGTTGGGAATGAGACGCTTGTGCAGTATTTTCTTCATATTTCAAATGCAAATATAAAAAAAAGTTGCATCAATATTTGATTAATTTTTCCAAGGAAAGATTCTTGATAAAGCATTTATCATATAATCTACAAATATATTTTCAAGTGCAGAAAATAACGGTGGATCTACTTGAATCTTTTCTCTCCTTCATCTGCAACAACCCTGGCTGACAGTGGAACCACCGCATCTCAGCTCCCAACACCCTTCAAATACACTGTTGTTGTTGTTGTCGTGCTGTGTGTTGTGCTGCTGTCAGCTGTGTGTCTCATCCTGTGGCTTTTACAACAACGAGGTAATGTTTATATAATGGATTCAAACTAACACAATCGTAATAATAATACTTTCAAATGATCATAATATATGTATTAATACAAGATGACCACTAGATGTCAGTAGATCTTAATCACCTTCGCTTTCAGTTAGAAAAGAAAGAATTTAGAAAAATCCATTTGAATTGACACACTTTATAATATCGTGACTTCTTCACAGGTACAGGTGAACAAACATCCACTTCATAAAAATGTTCTTTTGCCACCTCACATTTTTAACAGACGTGACAGAAATGCTGAACAGTCTTAACTTGCAGCTACAAGGCCAGGGGAAACTCATTTGCGACATGTATTCTCACATAAAAGCATTTGAGGTGAAACTAGTGCTGCTTTTGGAACAAGTGAAAAAAGCAGGACTTCATACATCTCCCTGCTACCCAAAGACTCTGTGCAGAGAACCCAGCGGTCCCGTTCCCAGCTGAAAAGTGTGTGGAAGCACTGAAAATGCTTAAGGCGGAGTTTGGTGTGCGATTCCGGCAACTACATGTTAAAAGAAATCCGTCTTTTCCTGAACCCCTTTGCTGCCGACAGCCTTCTTATCAGTTTGAGTTGGCCGAGATACAGAACTGTGATGTTCTGAAAGACGCATTCAATCCCAACAGTCTCGTTGACTTCTATGCCGCCCTCCCAAACGACACGTACCCTAACATAAAAAAAACACGCAATGAAGATTTTTTGGCAGCACGTATATCCGCGAGCAAACCTTTTCACATATGAAACTCCTGAAAACTCCGATGAGATCAAGATTGACAGATGAACGTCTGCATCAGTGTTTGATTCTGGCTGTGACTAGAATGGAACCTGACATTCAACTTCTCACCAGCCAGATGCAGGCCCACAGTTCACACTGAGGAACATACATAGGTAAGCTCACTTTTGTGACTTGAATGAGTCATTCTGAGTGTAATCAAATTTAATCATAATAAAATCTACTGGGATAAAATCCATGTCAACAGCCATACTGGTAGTAAAATGTATTGTGCTGTGTAGGTGCTGTATCACTTAGTTCGGTTTCTCAGCCTGCTTGCTTTGTGGTTTTTACAGGGAAGTTGATGAGAGAGCTGCAAACAGCGGTATCTACAAGCTGTAGAACCTACTGGAACCTAAAAAAGGATTATAAGGAAGGAACACAAGAACTTTGAAAGACTGCTCATATGAGTAATTTAATTAAGAGATTCTGCTCTGACAAATAAGCTGAACTTTTACCTGTTAAGATTGTTGTTAAAAAAAGTTGATGTTCAATGGACCTTTTTTTCTGTGAAGAACCCAGAGAGGGTTATTTGGTTATTATTTATTTCATAAATAGTGTTATGATGTATTTCCTGCCTTTGTTTTTTCTGTGAAGAACCCAGAGAGGGTTATTTGGCTATTATTTATTTCATAAATAGTGTTATGATGTATTTCCTGCCGTTGTTTTTTCTGTGAAGAACCCAGAGAGGGTTATTTGGTTATTATTTATTTCATAAATAGTGTTATGATGTATTTCCTGCCTTTATTTTTTCTGTGAAGAACCCAGAGAGGGTTATTTGGTTATTATTTATTTCATAAATAGTGTTATGATGTATTTCCTGACTTTATTTTTTCTGTGAAGAACCCAGAGAGGGTTATTTGGTTATTATTTATTTCATAAATAGTGTTATGATGTATTTCCTGCCTTTGTTTTTTCTGTGAAGAACCCAGAGAGGGTTATTTGGTTATTATTTATTTCATAAATAGTGTTATGATGTATTTCCTGCCTTTGTTTTTTCTATGAAGAACCCAGAGAGGGTTATTTGGTTATTATTTATTTCATAAATAGTGTTATGATATATTTCCTGACTTTATTTTTTCTGTGAAGAACCCAGAAAGGGTTATTAATATTTGGTTATGTGTGGCTTTTGGAAAACAATAAATGTTTACGTGTAGGAAACCTTGTGATCGTCACACTTTTTATGTTACAAACTGACTCCGGCCCCCATCAGAGAATGGAAAAGTTATGTGGCCCTCACAGGAAAAGGTTTGGGGACCCCTGCTCAACAGAGAGAGACTGAAGGTCTTCTAACTTCAGCTCTGGGATCCAAGACTCAGATGATGGTGAAAAGAATCACTTCATTGGTTTATTTGAACATTTACGGGAGTGAAACTAGTCGATATCAACAGTGACAACATCTTTAAGTTCTGTGGTTGATCTTGTTGTTACTTCACAAACGTCCACCACGTCATAGAGAGTTGTCGACACCTCATTGGTTCGCTGTGAAGAGAAACAAGAGTTGAATTCATCTTTGAAAATGATCACAGAAGAGTTTTCATTTTGTTCACCTGTGAAGTGGATGTTTGTTCACCTGTACCTGTGAAGAAGTCACGGCATTATAAAGTGTGTCAATTCAAATGGATTTTTCTAAATTCTTTCTTTTCTAACTGAAAGCGAAGGTGATTGAGATCTACTGACATCTAGTGGTCATCTTGTATTAATACATGTATTCTGATTCTTTGAAAGTCTTTTTATTACACATTTGTTAGTTTCTATATTTGAATCCATAATATGAACATTACCTCGTTGTTGTAAAAGCCACAGGATGAGACACACATGTGACAGCAGCACAACACACAGCACGACAACAACAACAACAGTGTATTTGAAGGGTGTTGGGAGCTGAGATGCGGTGGTTCCACTGTCAGCCAGGGTTGTTGCAGCTGAAGGAGAGAAAAGATTCAAGTAGATCCACCGTTATTTTCTGCACTTGAAAATATATTTGTAAATTATATGATAAATGTTTTATTCAGAATATTTCCTTGTAAAAATGAATACAATATTGATGCAACTTTTTTTATATTTGCATTTGAAATATGAAGAAAATACTGCACAAGCGTCTCATTCCCAACTTTTTTAAACGTAGTACATGGAAATAAATTCATTACACAAGTGGAAAGTATGAATATAATGTGTTCTTAGTTAAAGTAATACTTTCAACATCAGCAGTTACATCTGCAGCTGCCACAGTCACAATAGTACATGAGAAAAGTTTGTGTTTAATAGTTGTGTAAAGAATATTTGTTGTTCAAGTCAAATGATTGACGTACCAGAGCTGCTGTAGTTCTCCTGCAGGACCATCAGATGAACTCGATCAGAAATAATTCTGAGGTTTGACGTGAAAAGGATCCAGTAGATGTTGGAGTCATTTTTAGTGAGACTTTCTATCTGAAGAAAAACGGAGTTGTTGCTAATGTAAATGTCATTAACGGTAATTCCTGAGCATTTTTTTGAAGAAACTCTACAGTCAGCAATCTTCTTAGAGCCTATATCACTGTTATTGACATGAACATTAAAACTAAAAGATGTAATGTTCTTCAAGCTGCTGCTGAAATTGAACTGGAGTTTGACGCTGGAGCCGACTGTCCCGATCACTGCTGCCAGACTTGGACCTGCGAGCAGAAGAAACATTCTGAAGATTACGGTGAATGAAACAAATATGAATCTCAACATGATTTTATGATTTTTTTATGTTTTATTTTTCAACGACACGTCTGTAAATTCATCAACACGCTCTCAGGAGTCCATCAGTTACAACAAGACGAGAAAAAACGAGAAAAAAAAGGTCATTTTTCAAATCATTCAACAAATGTTTGACCACCTGGAGTGGTTTGTGTTTAAAACTATTGCTGTAAAGAGAGACTTGTTTATTTGCCTTTTCCTGTCTTAAATACAAACACAGAAATTCAAAGATAAGAAGGAAGGTTGTTATCTTATTTGATTTATTTTAAGAAGATAAAACTGTTTACGTTTGTCGTCGAACAACTAGTAATATATATGTAACATTATAAGACAACCAAATACATGTGTCCATTAAATACAGTAATCTTTATTTAAAAAAGACAGACATTCTAAAAAACTATAATATATCTTTTTGCAAAGACGTTCTCAACAAACTCTTCAATTTAAAGACTTAACTCACCAGTCAATGACAAAAGAGCAGCGAGGATGAAAACCATCTTCAAGGTGTCGGCCATGAGAAATCAAGTTCTCCTCAGACTGAACCAGAAGACAAAACACGTCCTGAACACAACACATGAGAGTTTGAAGAGACTGACGTCATCCATGTGAGTTAAGGAAGTGGAAACTGACCGAAGAGACGTTTGTCACATCGACTTGTTTCTAGAATTTACTATCCTTAAAAAAAAAAACTTCTCTGCGATAAATATATAATCGAACTGTCACAGAAATTCAATATTTATAATAGTCTAAATGTGTTTAAAGTTGAAAAAAATAATAAAATAGAACTAGTATGGTGAGTATATTCACAAAGTTGTTGAAAGAGGCTGGTGTTATGATAACATTTTGAACTTTAGCATAGCCAGCATAAAATGGGGCAAAAACAAAACATTTCATAACATGTTTAAACTCATGACATGTTTCTGCTACACGCGGATCTTGTAGTTGAGTAAATACACTAAAATGTAAATATTATGAAATAAAGGATTCGCTCAAATAACAATTGCAGTTTATAATTTCAATGAATTTTCTGCAAACAAACCATAATCTTATATAATATTATAATAATATGTCACGTAATAATTTTCACTTTATACTGGTTACACAGTAAGATTACAGTCTAATTTGTCTCTTATTTTATGGCTACAATCATACTTTATTTGTTTTTCAAATACTCCATTTCAGTGGAAGAAAAATAGTGTGTCTAACCCACTTCTGACGAAGAGAGAAAAAAGTTATGTGTCGTTTGTTTTCCTGTTGTCGTGAGGATTGGTCACAATGGTTTGTGTTTGTGGTGTCAGGACTCAGTGGTGGTGAAGCTGTGAGAATGAAATAAAATGATCTTAAAAGTCAAATAATACTTTCAGTGAGTCTCAGAATGAGTCAACATGATGGGCATTTTCCAAAATAATCCACAGCTCACCGTTTTTTTTTTCATTTGTTTAAACAATGTCTTTATTTCTGTCTGTAATTTCCGTACTGGCAGGACGTAGAGGGTCTTGAGAGTGCAGGTAGCCGTCTGAACAGTAGGGTCTTGAAAGTGCAGCCTATTAAGAGTGATGGAGTTCATCTGATGGTCCTGCAGGAGAACTACAGCAGCTCTGGTACGTCAATCATTTGACTTGAACAACAATATTGTTGAACTGTGTCAACAACAAATATTCTTTACACAACTATTAAACACAAACTTTTCTCATGTACTATTGTGACTGTGGCAGCTGCAGATGTAACTGCTGATGTTGAAAGTATTACTTTAACTAAGAACACATTATATTCATACTTTCCACTTGTGTAATGAATTTATTTCCATGTACTACGTTTAAAATAGTTGGGAATGAGACGCTTGTGCAGTATTTTCTTCATATTTCAAATGCAAATATAAAAAAAAGTTGCATCAATATTTGATTAATTTTTCCAAGGAAAGATTCTTGATAAAGCATTTATCATATAATCTACAAATATATTTTCAAGTGCAGAAAATAACGGTGGATCTACTTGAATCTTTTCTCTCCTTCATCTGCAACGTCTCTGGCTGACAGTGGAACCACCGCATCTCAGCTCCCAACACCCTTCAAATACACTGTTGTTGTTGTTGTCGTGCTGTGTGTTGTGCTGCTGTCACATGTGTGTCTCATCCTGTGGCTTTTACAACAACGAGGTAATGTTCATATTATGGATTCAAACTAACAAATGTGTAATAATAATACTTTCAAATGATCATAATATATGTATTAATACAAGATGACCACTAGATGTCAGTAGATCTTAATCACCTTCGCTTTCAGTTAGAAAAGAAAGAATTTAGAAAAATCCATTTGAATTGACACACTTTATAATGTCGTGACTTCTTCACAGGTACAGGTGAACAAACATCCACTTCATAAAAATGTTCTTTTCCCACCTCACATTTTTAACAGACGTGACAGAAATGCTGAACAGTCTTAACTTGCAGCTACAAGGCCAGGGGAAACTCATTTGCGACATGTATTCTCACATAAAAGCATTTGAGGTGAAACTAGTGCTGCTTTTGGAACAAGTGAAAAAAGCAGGACTTCATACATCTCCCTGCTACCCAAAGACTCTGTGCAGAGAACCCAGCGGTCCCGTTCCCAGCTGAAAAGTGTGTGGAAACACCGAAAATGCTTAAGGCGGAGTTTGGTGTGCGATTCCGGCAACTACATGTTAATGCAAAAGAAATCCGTCTTTTCCTGAACCCCTTTGCTGCCGACAGCTTTCTTATCAGTTTGAGTTGGCCGAGATATAGAACTGTGATGTTCTGAAAGACGCATTCAATCCCAACAGTCTCGTTGACTTCTATGCCGCCCTCCCAAACGACACGTACCCTAACATAAAAAAAACACGCAATGAAGATTTTTTGGCAGCACGTATATCTGCGAGCAAACCTTTTCACATATGAAACTCCTGAAAACTCCGATGAGATCAAGATTGACAGATGAACGTCTGCATCAGTGTTTGAGTCTGGCTGTGACTAGAATGGAACCTGACATTCAACTTCTCACCAGCCAGATGCAGGCCCACAGTTCACACTGATGAACATACATAGGTAAGCTCACTTTTGTGACTTGAATGAGTCATTCTGAGTGTAATCAAATTTAATCATAATAAAATCTACTGGGATAAAATCCATGTCAACAGCCATACTGGTAGTAAAATGTATTGTGCTGTGTAGGTGCTGTATCACTTAGTTCGGTTTCTCAGCCTGCTTGCTTTGTGGTTTTTACAGGGAAGTTGATGAGAGAGCTGCAAACAGCGGTATCTACAAGCTGTAGAACCTACTGGAACCTAAAAAAGGATTATAAGGAAGGAACACAAGAACTTTGAAAGACTGCTCATATGAGTAATTGAATTAAGAGATTCTGCTCTGACAAATAAGCTGAACTTTTACCTGTTAAGATTGTTGTTAAAAAAAGTTGATGTTCAATGGACCTTTTTTTCTGTGAAGAACCCAGAGAGGGTTATTTGGCTATTATTTATTTCATAAATAGTGTTATGATGTATTTCCTGCCTTTATTTTTTCTGTGAAGAACCCAGAGAGGGTTATTTGGTTATTATTTATTTCATAAATAGTGTTATGATGTATTTCCTGCCTTTGTTTTTTCTATGAAGAACCCAGAGAGGGTTATTTGGTTATTATTTATTTCATAAATAGTGTTATGATATATTTCCTGACTTTATTTTTTCTGTGAAGAACCCAGAAAGGGTTATTAATATTTGGTTATGTGTGGCTTTTGGAAAACAATAAATGTTTACGTGTAGGCAACCTTGTGATCGTCACACTTTTTATGTTACAAACTGACTCCGGCCCCCATCAGAGAATGGAAAAGTTATGTGGCCCTCACAGGAAAAGGTTTGGGGACCCCTGCTCAACAGAGAGAGACTGAAGGTCTTCTAACTTCAGCTCTGGGATCCAAGACTCAGATGATGGTGAAAAGAATCACTTCATTGGTTTATTTGAACATTATGGGAGTGAAACTAGTCGATATCAACAGTGACAACATCTTTAAGTTCTGTGGTTGATCTTGTTGTTACTTCACAAACGTCCACCACGTCATAGAGAGTTGTCGACACCTCATTGGTTCGCTGTGAAGAGAAACAAGAGTTGAATTCTTCTTTGAAAATGATCCCAGAAGAGTTTTCATTTTGTTCACCTGTGAAGTGGATGTTTGTTCACCTGTACCTGTGAAGAAGTCACGGCATTATAAAGTGTGTCAATTCAAATGGATTTTTCTAAATTCTTTCTTTTCTAACTGAAAGCGAAGGTGATTGAGATCTACTGACATCTAGTGGTCATCTTGTATTAATACATGTATTCTGATTCTTTGAAAGTCTTTTTATTACACATTTGTTAGTTTCTATATTTGAATCCATAATATGAACATTACCTCGTTGTTGTAAAAGCCACAGGATGAGACACACATGTGACAGCAGCACAACACACAGCACGACAACAACAATAACAGTGTATTTGAAGGGTGTTGGGAGCTGAGATGCGGTGGTTCCACTGTCAGCCAGGGTTGTTGCAGCTGAAGGAGAGAAAAGATTCAAGTAGATCCACCGTTATTTTCTGCACTTGAAAATATATTTGTAAATTATATGATAAATGTTTTATTCAGAATATTTCCTTGTAAAAATGAATACAATATTGATGCAACTTTTTTTATATTTGCATTTGAAATATGAAGAAAATACTGCACAAGCGTCTCATTCCCAACTTTTTTAAACGTAGTACATGGAAATAAATTCATTACACAAGTGGAAAGTATGAATATAATGTGTTCTTAGTTAAAGTAATACTTTCAACATCAGCAGTTACATCTGCAGCTGCCACAGTCACAATAGTACATGAGAAAAGTTTGTGTTTAATAGTTGTGTAAAGAATATTTGTTGTTCAAGTCAAATGATTGACGTACCAGAGCTGCTGTAGTTCTCCTGCAGGACCATCAGATGAACTCGATCACTCTTAATAATTCTGAGGTTTGACGTGAAAAGGATCCAGTAGATGTTGGAGTCATTTTTAGTGAGACTTTCTATCTGAAGAAAAACGGAGTTGTTGCTAATGTAAATGTCATTAACGGTAATTCCTGAGCATTTTTTTGAAGAAACTCTACAGTCAGCAATCTTCTTAGAGCCTATATCACTGTTACTGACATCAACATAAACACTAAAAGGTGTAACGTTCTTCAAGCTGCTGCTGAAATTGAACTGGAGTTTGACGCTGGAGCCGACTGTCCCGATCACTGCTGCCAGACTTGGACCTGCGAGCAGAAGAAACATTCTGAAGATGACGGTGAATGAAACGAATATGAATCTCAACATGATTTTAATGATGTTTTATTTTTCAACAACACGTCTGTAAATTCATCAACACGCTCTCAGGAGTCCATCAGTTACAACGAGACGAATAAAAATGAATAAAAAAAAGTTCAACAATTCAACAAATGTTTGACCACCTGGAGTGGTTTGTGTTTAAAACTATTGCTGTAAAGAGAGACTTGTTTATTTGCCTTTTCCTGTCTTAAATACAAACACAGAAATTCAAAGATAAGAAGGAAGGTTGTTATCTTATTTGATTTATTTTAAGAAGATAAAACTGTTTACGTTTGTCGTCGAACAACTAGTAATATATATGTAACATTATAAGACAACCAAATACATGTGTCCATTAAATACAGTAATCTTTATTTTAAAAAGACAGACATTCTAAAAAACTATAATATATCTTTTTGCAAAGACGTTCTCAACAAACTCTTCAATTTAAAGACTTAACTCACCAGTCAATGACAAAAGAGCAGCGAGGATGAAAACCATCTTCAAGGTGTCGGCCATGAGAAATCAAGTTCTCCTCAGACTGAACCAGAAGACAAAACACGTCCTGAACACAACACATGAGAGTTTGAAGAGACTGACGTCATCCATGTGAGTTAAGGAAGTGGAAACTGACCGAAGAGACGTTTGTCACATCGACTTGTTTCTAGAATTTACTATCCTTAAAAAAAAAAACTTCTCTGCGATAAATATATAATCGAACTGTCACAGAAATTTAATATTTATAATAGTCTAAATGTGTTTAAAGTTGAAAAAAATAATAAAATAGAACTAGTATGGTGAGTATATTCACAAAGTTGTTGAAAGAGGCTGGTGTTATAATAACATTTTGAACTTTAGCATAGCCAGCATAAAATGGGGCAAAAACAAAACATTTCATAACATGTTTAAACTCATGACATGTTTCTGCTACACGCGGATCTTGTAGTTGAGTAAATACACTAAAATGTAAATATTATGAAATAAAGGATTCATTCAAATAACAATTGCAGTTTATAATTTCAATGAATTTTCTGCAAACAAACCATAATCTTATATAATATTATAATAATATGTCACGTAATAATTTTCACTTTATACTGGTTACACAGTAAGATTACAGTCTAATTTGTCTCTTATTTTATGGCTACAATCATACTTTATTTGTTTTTCAAATACTCCATTTCAGTGGAAGAAAAATAGTGTGTCTAACCCACTTCTGACGAAGAGAGAAAAAAGTTATGTGTCGTTTGTTTTCCTGTTGTCGTGAGGATTGGTCACAATGGTTTGTGTTTGTGGTGTCAGGACTCAGTGGTGGTGAAGCTGTGAGAATGAAATAAAATGATCTTAAAAGTCAAATAATACTTTCAGTGAGTCTCAGAATGAGTCAACATGATGTGCATTTTCCAAAATAATCCACAGCTCACCGTTTTTTTTTTCATTTGTTTAAACAATGTCTTTATTTCTGTCCGTAATTTCCGTACTGGCAGGACGTAGAGGGTCTTGAGAGTGCAGGTAGCCGTCTGAACAGTAGGGTCTTGAAAGTGCAGCCTATTAAGAGTGATGGAGTTCATCTGATGGTCCTGCAGGAGAACTACAGCAGCTCTGGTACGTCAATCATTTGACTTGAACAACAAAGATTCTTTACACAACTATTAAACACAAACTTTTCTCTTGTACTATTGTGACTGTGGCAGCTGCAGATGTAACTGCTGATGTTGAAAGTATTACTTTAACTAAGAACACATTATATTCATACTTTCCACTTGTGTAATGAATTTATTTCCATGTACTACGTTTAAAATAGTTGGGAATGAGACGCTTGTGCAGTATTTTCTTCATATTTCAAATGCAAATATAAAAAAAAGTTGCATCAATATTTGATTAATTTTTCCAAGGAAAGATTCTTGATAAAGCATTTATCATATAATCTACAAATATATTTTCAAGTGCAGAAAATAACGGTGGATCTACTTGAATCTTTTCTCTCCTTCAGCTGCAACAACCCTGGCTGACAGTGGAACCACCGCATCTCAGCTCCCAACACCCTTCAAATACACTGTTGTTGTTGTTGTCGTGCTGTGTGTTGTGCTGCTGTCACATGTGTGTTTCATCCTGTGGCTTTTACAACAACGAGGTAATGTTTATATTATGGATTCAAACTAACAAATGTGTAATAATAATACTTTCAAATGATCATAATATATGTATTAATACAAGATGACCACTAGATGTCAGTAGATCTTAATCACCTTCGCTTTCAGTTAGAAAAGAAAGAATTTAGAAAAATCCATTTGACACACTTTATAATGTCGTGACTTCTTCACAGGTACAGGTGAACAAACATCCACTTCATAAAAATGTTCTTTTCCCACCTCACTTTTTTTACAGACGTGACAGAAATGCTGAACAGTCTTAACTTGCAGCTACAAGGCCAGGGGAAACTCATTTGCGACATGTATTCTCACATAAAAGCATTTGAGGTGAAACTAGTGCTGCTTTTGGAACAAGTGAAAAAAGCAGGACTTCATACATCTCCCTGCTACCCAAAGACTCTGTGCAGAGAACCCAGCGGTCCCGTTCCCAGCTGAAAAGTGTGTGGAAGCACTGAAAATGCTTAAGGCGGAGTTTGGTGTGCGATTCCGGCAACTACATGTTAAAAGAAATCCGTCTTTTCCTGAACCCCTTTCCTGCCGACAGCCTTCTTATCAGTTTGAGTTGGCCGAGATACAGAACTGTGATGTTCTGAAAGACGCATTCAATCCCAACAGTCTCGTTGACTTCTATGCCGCCCTCCCAAACGACACGTACCCTAACATAAAAAAAACACGCAATGAAGATTTTTTGGCAGCACGTATATCTGCGAGCAAACCTTTTCACATATGAAACTCCTGAAAACTCCGATGAGATCAAGATTGACAGATGAACGTCTGCATCAGTGTTTGAGTCTGGCTGTGACTAGAATGGAACCTGACATTCAACTTCTCACCAGCCAGATGCAGGCCCACAGTTCACACTGATGAACATACATAGGTAAGCTCACTTTTGTGACTTGAATGAGTCATTCTGAGTGTAATCAAATTTAATCATAATAAAATCTACTGGGATAAAATCCATGTCAACAGCCATACTGGTAGTAAAATGTATTGTGCTGTGTAGGTGCTGTATCACTTAGTTCGGTTTCTCAGCCTGCTTGCTTTGTGGTTTTTACAGGGAAGTTGATGAGAGAGCTGCAAACAGCGGTATCTACAAGCTGTAGAACCTACTGGAACCTAAAAAAGGATTATAAGGAAGGAACACAAGAACTTTGAAAGACTGCTCATATGAGTAATTGAATTAAGAGATTCTGCTCTGACAAATAAGCTGAACTTTTACCTGTTAAGATTGTGCATGGCACAACAAAAAGTTGATGTTCAATGGACCTTTTTTTCTATGAAGAACCCAGAGAGGGTTATTTGGTTATTATTTATTTCATAAATAGTGTTATGATGTATTTCCTGCCTTTATTTTTTCTGTGAAGAACCCAGAGAGGGTTATTTGGTTATTATTTATTTCATAAATAGTGTTATGATGTATTTCCTGACTTTATTTTTTCTGTGAAGAACCCAGAGAGGGTTATTTGGTTATTATTTATTTCATAAATAGTGTTATGATGTATTTCCTGCCTTTGTTTTTTCTGTGAAGAACCCAGAGAGGGTTATTTGGTTATTATTTATTTCATAAATAGTGTTATGATGTATTTCCTGCCTTTGTTTTTTCTATGAAGAACCCAGAGAGGGTTATTTGGTTATTATTTATTTCATAAATAGTGTTATGATATATTTCCTGACTTTATTTTTTCTGTGAAGAACCCAGAAAGGGTTATTAATATTTGGTTATGTGTGGCTTTTGGAAAACAATAAATGTTTACGTGTAGGAAACCTTGTGATCGTCACACTTTTTATGTTACAAACTGACTCCGGCCCCCATCAGAGAATGGAAAAGTTATGTGGCCCTCACAGGAAAAGGTTTGGGGACCCCTGCTCAACAGAGAGAGACTGAAGGTCTTCTAACTTCAGCTCTGGGATCCAAGACTCAAATGATGGTGAAAAGAATCACTTCATTGGTTTATTTGAACATTATGGGAGTGAAACTAGTCGATATCAACAGTGACAACATCTTTAAGTTCTGTGGTTGATCTTGTTGTTACTTCACAAACGTCCACCACGTCATAGAGAGTTGTCGACACCTCATTGGTTCGCTGTGAAGAGAAACAAGAGTTGAATTCTTCTTTGAAAATGATCCCAGAAGAGTTTTCATTTTGTTCACCTGTGAAGTGGATGTTTGTTCACCTGTACCTGTGAAGAAGTCACGGCATTATAAAGTGTGTCAATTCAAATGGATTTTTCTAAATTCTTTCTTTTCTAACTGAAAGCGAAGGTGATTGAGATCTACTGACATCTAGTGGTCATCTTGTATTAATACATGTATTCTGATTCTTTGAAAGTCTTTTTATTACACATTTGTTAGTTTCTATATTTGAATCCATAATATGAACATTACCTCGTTGTTGTAAAAGCCACAGGATGAGACACACATGTGACAGCAGCACAACACACAGCACGACAACAACAACAACAGTGTATTTGAAGGGTGTTGGGAGCTGAGATGCGGTGGTTCCACTGTCAGCCAGGGTTGTTGCAGCTGAAGGAGAGAAAAGATTCAAGTAGATCCACCGTTATTTTCTGCACTTGAAAATATATTTGTAAATTATATGATAAATGTTTTATTCAGAATATTTCCTTGTAAAAATGAATACAATATTGATGCAACTTTTTTTATATTTGCATTTGAAATATGAAGAAAATACTGCACAAGCGTCTCATTCCCAACTTTTTTAAACGTAGTACATGGAAATAAATTCATTACACAAGTGGAAAGTATGAATATAATGTGTTCTTAGTTAAAGTAATACTTTCAACATCAGCAGTTACATCTGCAGCTGCCACAGTCACAATAGTACATGAGAAAAGTTTGTGTTTAATAGTTGTGTAAAGAATATTTGTTGTTCAAGTCAAATGATTGACGTACCAGAGCTGCTGTAGTTCTCCTGCAGGACCATCAGATGAACTCGATCACTCTTAATAATTCTGAGGTTTGACGTGAAAAGGATCCAGTAGATGTTGGAGTCATTTTTAGTGAGACTTTCTATCTGAAGAAAAACGGAGTTGTTGCTAATGTAAATGTCATTAACGGTAATTCCTGAGCATTTTTTTGAAGAAACTCTACAGTCAGCAATCTTCTTAGAGCCTTTATCACTGTTATTGACATGAACATTAAAACTAAAAGATGTAATGTTCTTCAAGCTGCTGCTGAAATTGAACTGGAGTTTGACGCTGGAGCCGACTGTCCCGATCACTGCTGCCAGACTTGGACCTGCGAGCAGAAGAAACATTCTGAAGATTACGGTGAATGAAACAAATATGAATCTCAACATGATTTTATGATTTTTTTATGTTTTATTTTTCAACGACACGTCTGTAAATTCATCAACACGCTCTCAGGAGTCCATCAGTTACAACAAGACGAGAAAAAACGAGAAAAAAAAGGTCATTTTTCAAATCATTCAACAAATGTTTGACCACCTGGAGTGGTTTGTGTTTAAAACTATTGCTGTAAAGAGAGACTTGTTTATTTGCCTTTTCCTGTCTTAAATACAAACACAGAAATTCAAAGATAAGAAGGAAGGTTGTTATCTTATTTGATTTATTTTAAGAAGATAAAACTGTTTACGTTTGTCGTCGAACAACTAGTAATATATATGTAACATTATAAGACAACCAAATACATGTGTCCATTAAATACAGTAATCTTTATTTAAAAAAGACAGACATTCTAAAAAACTATAATATATTGTTGCAAAGACGTTCTCAACAAACTCTTCAATTTAAAGACTTAACTCACCAGTCAATGACAAAAGAGCAGCGAGGATGAAAACCATCTTCAAGGTGTCGGCCATGAGAAATCAAGTTCTCCTCAGACTGAACCAGAAGACAAAACACGTCCTGAACACAACACATGAGAGTTTGAAGAGACTGACGTCATCCATGTGAGTTAAGGAAGTGGAAACTGACCGAAGAGACGTTTGTCACATCGACTTGTTTCTAGAATTTACTATCCTTAAAAAAAAAAACTTCTCTGCGATAAATATATAATCGAACTGTCACAGAATTCCAATATTTATAATAGTCTAAATGTGTTTAAAGTTGAAAATAATACTAAAATAGAACTAGTATGGTGAGTATATTCACAAAGTTGTTGAAAGAGGCTGGTGTTATGATAACATTTTGAACTTTAGCATAGCCAGCATAAAATGGGGCAAAAACAAAACATTTCATAACATGTTTAAACTCATGACATGTTTCTGCTACACGCGGATCTTGTAGTTGAGTAAATACACTAAAATGTAAATATTATGAAATAAAGGATTCGCTCAAATAACAATTGCAGTTTATAATTTCAATGAATTTTCTGCAAACAAACCATAATCTTATATAATATTATAATAATATGTCACGTAATAGTTTTCACTTTATACTGGTTACACAGTAGGGTTACAGTCTATTTTTTCTCTTCTTTTATGGCTACAATAATACTTTTATTGTTTTTCAAATACTCCATTTCAGTTGAAGAAAAAAAGCGTGTCTAACCCACTTCTGACGAAGAGAGAAAAAAGTCAGGTGTCGTTTGTTTACCAGTTGTCGTGAGGATTGGTCACAATGGTTTGTGTTTGTGGTGGTGAAGCTGTGAGACTGAAATAAAATTCTCTTAAAAGTCAAATAATACTTTCATTTGTTGAAACAATGTCTTTATTTCCGTACTGGCAGGACGTAGAGGGTCTTGAAAGTGAGATTACAGGTGTTCAACCAGACCCCTCTCAATCTTTCGACCAACCAACAAAAATATTAGCTAGGATGGATAATGAACATGAAGCGTTTGTATTATAAGGTTTTCTTCTGATTCATTTGTATACACTTTATGTTCTTTTTTTTGCTCTCTCCTTTTATTTATTTTTGTTTACGAGTCATGGAAAGAATAATTCTGTGGTTTTCTTAAGCAGAAAAATATTGAAGCAACTGACAACACATGTATATGTTTATTTATTTATTTTAGGTTATTTGACTTTTCTAAAAAAAAAAAAAGAAAAGAGAGAGAATTAAATTAAAAAAAGAACATTAAAATAAAGCTTAAAATAAACAACAACAGATGTACAAATTGTTCTGGAGTGAATGAGGAGACGTAGAGTTCTGGGTAGAAAGGGAGTCTGTCAAAATAAGCTGGATGCTAAAAACTAATGATGTGCTGATGAAGCTTCATGAAACAGTGTCATTATTTCCAGAGTCCACTAAATGTCACTCTTTAGTCTATAATCCAAACCTGGGCAAAGTGCGGCCCTTTGACATTATTTATGCGGCCCTCGTAATGTCAAAGTATGATCACTTATAAATGATTCTAATGCATTAAAAAGTGTATTTTGTATTTATTATTCATTTACATTTTCATATAACACTTGTTTACTTTTCCCCTCCTTTTGTGTGTAATTTTTCTAGTAGGACATGGCATGGCGCCTGTCGTATCACCTGTCGTATCACCTTTTTGGACTAACATCCTCCGAAGTCGAATCAGGCCGAGGAGGACAAGTTTGAAAAACTTCCCGGTGAGCGCATTCGTCAAACTTTCCTCTCACTATGTCTCCTCCTTCTCCCTCTCCCTCCTCTGTTCTTTCCTGCTCGGTGTGTAAGATGTTTAGTTACACTTCGACCTCCTTTAGAGATAGCATTAGTTGTGTAAAGTGTAGCCTGTTAGCTAGACTGGAGGTGAAGCTCGTTGAACTAGAGAGCCGGTTGTGCGCTGTCGAAGCTAAACCGCTAGCTAGCCAGTGTCAGGTAGACAGTGCACAGCCACATAGCCTAGCAGGTAGTCCTCCAGCAATTCCCGAGCAGCCGGGAAACCAGGGTCGGTGGGTGACTGTTCGTGGGAGGAATAGTTCCCGGCCAAAGTCAACGGAGCACCACCAACCCCTTAGCGTTTCGAACAGATTTTCTCCACTCGATAAGTCACCGGTCGAGGAACCTGCTCTGTTCATAGGCGATTCCATTCTTCGGAACGTTAAACTAGCGAAGCTAGCAAGAGTCGTCTGCATTCCTGGGGCCAGAGCGGGCGACATTGAATCAAATTTAAAGCTGCTGGCTAAAGCTAAACATAAATACAGTAAGATAATTATTCATGTCGGCAGCAACGACATCCGATTACGTCGCTCGGAGGTCACCAAGGTGAACGTTCAGTCGGTTTGTGCATTTGCACGAACAATGTCGGACTCTGTAGTGTTCTCTGGACCCCTTCCCAATATGGCCAATGATGATATGTTTACTCGCTATTCATCATTTAATCGCTGGTTGTCGGAGTGGTGCCCCGCAAACGGGGTTGGCTTTGTTAACAACTGGAAAACCTTCTGGGGAAAACCTGGTCTGCTTAGGAGAGACTGCATCCATCCCACGTTGGAAGGAGCATCTCTCTTGTCTAGCAGTATTGACAGTTTTAGTGTAACGTGACTCAGAGCACAGATCAGAAGGCAGAACTGCAGTCTTCCACACTCTTCTGCCCTTCTCCCACAACAGCCACCCACCTCTAACCACATAGAGGGGGTCAATCTGACCCGCTTAATAAAACCAAGTAAAAATGTCAGTAGAAGAGCTATTAAAGAAAATCTAATTCAAATAAATCGAAATCAAATAAATACTACCATTGTAGAGGACAGGAGAATTAAGTGTGGATTGTTGAATATCCGATCCCTGTCCTCAAAAGCTGCACTAATTAATGAACTTATATCAGATAAAACCATTGACTTATTCTGCTTAACCGAAACCTGGCTGCCTATAGATGATTCCCTATCTTTAAATGAATCAACACCACCCAGCCACACTAACTTTAACGCCCCTCGACGCTCTGGTCGAGGAGGTGGAGTCGCAGCCATCATCAACTCATGTCTGTCAACCTTTACTAGACCACAATGTGATTTCAACTCTTATATATACTACTTAGCATATCTAATACAACCTTGAGATCAGGTCAGTCACTTCTCTTTGTTGGAGTCTATCGTCCCCCTGGACCTTATTCTGAATTCTTGTCTGAGTTCCCTGAGTTCTTGACCAGACTGGTGCTTAAATCAGATAAAGTGATTATTGTTGGTGACTTTAACATCCATGTTGATATGGTCCATGATAGCTTAGCTAACAGGTTTAACTCTATCCTGGAGTCATTTGGTTTCTCTCAGTATGTACATGAACCAACTCACTGCTTTAAGCACACATTAGATCTTGTCCTAGCATACGGACTTGAAATTAAAAATGTTATTGTCTCTCCTCAGAATTCAGTTCTTTCTGACCATCAATTAATAACCTTTGATTTAATTAAAAAAAAAAAACAAGTCTACAGAGCAGGAGCACTCTCAAAAGATGTCTGTCTGAAAGTGTCGTTACCAAGTTTATGGAAATAATTCCCTCTGTGCTCAGTAAAATGCCTAGCCTCAGTATGTCAAGAAACTCTACCCATAGTCACCCCGACATTGATAACTTTGTGGGCAGTTTTACAGACTCGTTGCATAATACGCTTGACTTAATCGCACCACTAACTCAAAAGACTGTTAACAGAAGTTGTCTTGCTCCCTGGTATACTCAGGAAACACGTAAATTAAAACAGGATTCTAGACGACTAGAGAAGAAATGGCGTTCATCAAAACATTATGAATTCTACCAGGACTGGCAGGATAAGTTAAAAATATACAAGGCATCTCTTCGGAAAGCCAGAGCCAGCTACTACTCATCACTTATAGAAGCAAATAAGAATAACCCCAAGTTCTTATTCAGCACTGTAGCCAGGCTGACACGGAGCCATCAGTCCATTGAGCAGTCCATCCCTCCTCATCTCAGTAGCAATGACTTTATGAACTTTTTTAATGAAAAATTTTAACTATCAGAGGAAAGATTCAAGACCTCCTAGATTCTTCTAATACAACCAGTGCAGCCTCACCGGACACAGATGACTGATACATATTTTGACTCCTTTCTACCAGTGAGTCCTCGACAGCTGTCCCAGATTGTTTCCTCCTCAAAGTCCACAACATGTCTTCTCGATCCTATTCCCACATGGCTACTTAAAGAACTGTTCCCCTTACTTAGCACTTTCATACTGAACATTATTAACTTGTCAATGACATCAGGCTATGTGCCTCAGATTTTTAAAGTTGCAGTAATTAAACCTCTGCTTAAAAAACCCACTCTTGATCCAGAGGTCCTCACTAACTATAGGCCTATCTCTAATCTTGTCTTCATTTCAAAACTTCTGGAGAAAGTGGTAACAAGTCAGCTCTGTGATTATCTCCAGGACAATGATCAATTTGAGGTGTTTCAGTCTGGTTTTAGGGAACACCACAGCACAGAGACCGCCCTGGTAAAAGTAAGTAACGACCTACTGATGGCCTCTGATCAGGGCCATGTTTCAGTTCTTGTTCTTCTAGATCTCAGTGCTGCATTTGACACTGTCGACCACCAAATCCTTCTACAGAGGCTAGAAAACCATTTAGGCATTCGTGGAACTGCTCTTAACTGGTTTAAATCTTACCTGTCGGATAGAATGCACTATGTACATGTCAACCACCTCTCATCGACACACACTAAGGTCAGCTATGGTGTCCCACAAGGTTCTGTTCTTGGTCCAATACTATTCACAATCTATATGCTCCCACTAGGGGACTTGATTAGAAGACATTCTATAAACTTTCACTGTTATGCTGATGACACCCAACTTTACTTGTCCATGAAGCCAGATGAAGGAAATCAGCTAACACAACTACAATCCTGTATTACAGATATCAAGTCCTGGATGACCAAAAACTTCCTCCTACTGAACTCGGAAAAGACTGAGGTTTTACTAGTTGGTCCGCAACATCTCAGACAATCATTAACTAATGATCTAGCTTTACAAAATGGACTTGCTCCTGCTACTAGCACCACTGTAAAGAATCTGGGTGTATGCTTTGACGAGGACTTATCATTTAACTCACACATAAAACAAATCTCACGGACTGCTTACTTCCACCTTCGTAACATTTCAAAAATCAGGCACTTCCTTCCTTTAGATGCTGCTGAGAAGCTCATCCATGCTTTTGTAACCTCCAGGCTGGACTATTGTAACTCTCTTTTCTCAGGATGTTCTAAAAAGTCTCTCAGAAATCTTCAGCTCATTCAGAATCTGCAGCTCGTGTCCTGACTAAGACTAAGAGGCGCGAACACATTTCCCCTGTACTGTCTTCCCCACATTGGCTTCCTGTAGAATTTAGAATACAATTTAAAATCCTTCTCCTAACCTATAAAGCCTTACATGGTCTAGCACCAACATACATTAAAGATTTAATCCAAACTTACCAAACCTCAAGGACCTTACGATCCTTAAACTCTGATCTATTAGTTATACCACAAATCTCTAAATGTAGATTCGGAGCCAGGGCCTTCAGTTTTCAAGCCCCTCTGCTGTGGAACAAACTACCGGCTTCAGTCCGGAGGGCAGACACCCTCTCTATGTTTAAAAACAATCTTAAAACCTTACTTTTCGATAAAGCCTATAACTAACTTAACTGTTTATCTTTAGCTGCTATAACTAACAAAACTGTTTATCTTAGCTGCTATAGGCTGAGAATGCTGGAGGAGTTTTAGACACCGAGCCCTGTATATCCTTCTTTTCTGCATTACATTCATCACCTGTGCAGTTTAAACCCACACCTTTTTATTTCTCTCCCGGAGCCCCAGGGCTCCACCTCCAGAGCTGCTGCTGATCCAGGATCTTCACCACGTCATCAGACCCCGAGTTCTCTCCAGCACCTCCATGGACTCTCCTACACTCTCCTATTTTTTTTTCTCACTATAATTTCCCTCACTCCTCTCCTTATCCATCTGTCTACCCCCCCATCCTTCCTCCCAGCCGGTCAAAGCGGCAGGCCGTCAACAATGAGTCTAGTTCCGCTCAAGGTTTCTGCCTTCTAAAAGGAAGTTTTTCCTCGCCATTGCTCACTGTACAGTGTTTTGTTTCTTGCTCTTTGTTGAATTGCTGGGATGTATTTTTCCTTAATCAACTATAGTCTTATTTCAACTGTATAGTGTCTTGAGATAACTTTGTTATAATAAGACACTTTAAATAAAATTGAATTGAATAGTATATATTAATCCCTCAAAAAATGTTTTATAAATTAGTTGAATAAATGTTTTGAAAAAAGCTCATTTATACAAGAATAAAATTGCAGCTTATTAATCTTAATAAATGTCATGGCCTAATGACGAATATTCTTTGTTTTGCTCGATGGCCCCTAACAACATTCACAGAATTTAATGTGGCCCTTGAAGAATTTTAATTGCCCACCCCTGCTATAATCTATTGCTTTGAAAAGTTATTCTATTGAAACCTCACATCATTTTTAAGATGATGGCGCCCCCTACTGTCCTCTGAACAATATGAAACTGTTTCATGAAGCTTCATCGACACATCCCTAATAAAAATGATCTAAAAGTGATTAAAAAGATGTTATCTCCGACTAGATTAAGATCAGAACGTTGTCAACGGTCTCTTTGCAGCAGGTGTGAAGCAGAGTCACGTTTCTCACTCGTCTCTTCGGTTTGTTTCCACTTCCTTGACTCACACAGATCTGGTGAGCGTCTGCAAACTCTCTTCTGGTTCATTGAAACAGTGAGAGGAGAACTCGATTTCTCATGGCCGACTTCTTGAAGATAGTTTTCATCCTCGCGGCTCTTTTGTCATTGACCGGTAAGTTAAGTCTTTTCATTTTCAAGAGTTAGTCGAGAACGTCTGCCTGAATGTATAAAAATATTGAGAAGTTCCTTTAACACCTTTTCATCTGAAGCGGCTACAGTCTTCAATAATTCACTCTTAAGATGGTTAGTTAATCACAAAGACATGGACCTGAATAACTTTTCTAAAGTGACTCCAAACATTTTGAGGATATTGAGCTCAATATTTACCCCCCAAAAAAGATGTTTAGTTTGAAAAAAGACAAACTTGAAAACGTTGTTTTTCGGGGGATACATTTGAAGACTCGCGAGGTAGAAACAAGGCTAAGACTGCACCGGAAACGACGACGGTTACAGACGACACACACAGGGCAACCAAACACAATGGCAACCTTCACACCTACAGATACAGCAGACCACAACCAACAGACATGAGGCTGTGGTCGGAGGAAAATAAGATCTAGATAGATTGACTTTATTAATCCCTTTCGGTAAATTGGGTTTCCAGTTCACAGCAGAAATCATAAAAACAAGAACAAAGAGCAAACAAAAGAACAATGTGCAAACAAAAGAAAAAACTTCAATCGCGCTTCATCCTTGTCATCGTCCACTATTTTCTTTTCACATGAATAACATCACCTTTTCGAGATGAATTATTATTATGGTTTTTTATGATCATCTTCAGAATGTTTCTTCTGCTCGCAGGTCCAAGTCTGGCAGCAGTGATCGGGACAGTCGGCTCCAGCGTCAAACTCCAGTTCGATTTCAGCAGCAGCGTCATGAACGTTGAATCTTTCACTGTTTATGTTCAAGTCAAGGACGATGTGAAGGACTCTAAGAAGATTGCTGACTGTAGAGTTTCTTCAAAATACTGCGCAGGAATTACCGTTAATGACATTTACATTAGCAACAACTCTGTTTTTCTTCAGATAGAAAGTCTCACTAAAAGTGACTCCAACATCTACTGGATCAGTTTCATGTCAAACCTTAGAGTTATTAAGAGTGATGGAGTTCATCTGATGGTCCTGCAGGAGAACTACAGCAGCTCTGGTACGTCAATCATTTGACTTGAACAACAACGATTCTTTACACAACTATTAAACACAAACTTTTCTCATGTACTATTGTGACTGTGGCAGCTGCAGATGTAACTGCTGATGTTGAAAGTATTACTTTAACTAAGAACACATTATATTCATACTTTCCACTTGTGTATTGAATTTATTTCCATGTACTACGTTTAAAAAAGTTGGGAATGAGAAGCTTGTGCAGTATTTTCTTCATATTTCAAATGCAAATATAAAAAAAAGTTGCATCGATATTTTATTCATTTTTCCAAAGGAAAGATTCTGAATAAAGCATTTATCATATCATTTACAAATATATTTTCATGTACAGAAAAAAACGGTGGATCTACTAGTCTCTCTCCTTCAGCTGCAACAACCCTGGCTGACAGTGGAACCACCACATCTCAGCTCCCAACACCCTTCAAATACACTGTTGTTGTTGTTGTCGTGCTGTGTGTTGTGCTGCTGTCAGCTGTGTGTCTCATCCTGTGGCTTTTAAAACAACGAGGTAATGTTTATATTATGGATTCAAACTAACAAATGTGTAATAATAATACTTTCAAATGATCAGAATACATGTATTAATACAAGATGACCACAAGATGTCAGTAGATCTCAATCACCTTCGCTTTCAGTTAGAAAAGAAAGAATTTAGAAAAATCCTTCTGAATTGACACACTTTATAATGTCGTGACTTCTTCACAGGTACAGGTGAACAAAATAAAAACTCTTCTGGGATCATTTTCAAAGAAGAATTCAACTCTTGTTTCTCTTCACAGCGAACCAATGAGATGTCGTCAACTCTCTCTGACGTGGTGGACGTTTGTGAAGTAACAACAAGATCAACCACAGAACTTAAAGATGTTGTCACTGTTGAATATGAATTAATTTCACTCCCGTAAATATGAATATAAATCACATTTTCAATTAAAAATCAAAAAATTGTTTTTTTGGTTTATTAAAATATTTTTTACATTTTATTTTGTATCATTATTTCTTATGCGTTGTATGTTGGATACACACATAATAATGTTTAAGAAATGCACACATGTACTGTACATAAATACTTTCAGTACTTTTCATTTCGAGAATGTATCCATTCATTTGATTACATTTTTAATTTCTAAATATATTTTATAGATCAATTTTTTGCTTTTTTTATGTACTTACGTCCCATTCTATTATTTACTTTTTTCCTACGTAATAATTATCTATGTACTCCCTTTTTTGTATATGATAGATTTAAATAAATGTATTTTGATTTCTACAGCAATACAATTCAAAGCCCCATAGATGACGCTCTCTGATCGATACTAATCGAATGATTCCACCACGTCCACGAAAAATGTTCATCATTTGTTTGTATTAAGTAGTTTGTTTTAAACTTAATGAGCTTTATCTAAGTTTTGAAGATTAAAACATATAAGTACAAAATATTAAGCAACATTCATATTATTTTTTAATTTCCTAGTAATTTCCTAGTAATGAAACCAACAAATACATACACACAGTTACGTATGTTTATTTTTATGTGAGTCAAGACAGTTCTTTATTCATGTAAGTTTTTTTTATTAATTTAATAGTATGGTGTGTTTTTATGAATAAATGTAATATGACAGAGTTTGTGTTCTTCTACACATCGATGTGTGTTTATGTCTGGCGTACGATATTTGTATAATAGTAAATCTAAAATCCTACTTTATTATTGAATCCGAAAAATTCGATGTGTGGAATGATGGTGTTGTTATACTAAGAATCCACTAGATGGTAGTAGTGTACATACAAGTACATACTAATAATAATAAAAGAAGTGTTGATAAGGCCTACATTTTTGTACATTATCAATGTGCTCCTGTAACAAAATCTCCAATTTCAAATAAAGGTAATGAGTGAATGAATCAATTAATTTCAAACAAATGATGTACAGTTAGTGAACACTTTGAGTCTATTCTGTGTTCACCAAACTTTCATTTAAGATTCCTTTAAAGATCAACTGACGTTAAAATTCAACGCTCCTGACTCACATGTTTCAAACGTGTTTCGCTGTAGAAGGAAGTTCCCAGAGTTAGCCTCCAGCTAACAAAGTTTGAAACAAGATATACTTAAAAATTTAGAGCAAATATTATAAATATTAAAAGCTATAAACAACTGCATATTAAAGTAAAGCTAAAAATGTATTGTAATTTTGTTTTTTCATCATCAGAAAAGGAGAACATTTACATCAAAAAATCTTAAAACTGAAACAACACAACTTTAAGTGATAGTTTACCCACAATTCAAACTTCACTCATTTTCTACTCACCCTCATGTTGATTTAAGAGTAGGGATTATTTTAATCCGCTCTTTTCGCTTTCAGAGTAGGCAGTAGAGTGTATCTGTCGCTCGCGATATTTACACAGAGTACTTTCCGTCCATATTGCTTGTTATTCTTTAAACGTCTGCCACAAACGAGTGTAAAATATAGAATAATTCTTCTCATCCAGGGTTCAAATGTTGAAATATTTCTCTCCAAGATGCATAGAGGAGATCACTCGACAATCTACTGTCCATCATGGATGATGACATCATCCTCTGAACACTGTCGTCAGTGAGCAGAGAAGCAGATGGAGCACGAATGATCCTCGCATGATGCAACACTAATAGACTCAGGGACTCATTCATTCATTAGATTGTTGTTCTTGTTTCATGAATCTATCGTCTGTGTTGCTGTGAGCTGGAAAAACAATTCCCCGAAGGAGACCTCCAGACGAATCAATAAAGTTTGACCTTTTTAATTTATAGAGTTGCTCTGAAATCTGGGCGAACGAGAGGTTACGAGAGCGGAGTCCATTATGACATATGCTGCCAAGATCCTGTACTGACACCATCTATTGGGCTATTCATTCATTTTTTTTAAATAAAAAAAACATTGAACACAATAAAGATTCTCAAGGAATAAAGAAATGAATCTAAAAATATGTATATAGAAATTAAATATTTGGTTTGATTGAAGCTAAAGACTCAAGAGGACTCTGATTATATTATTAATCTTTATTTTTTAAAAGCTTATTTTCAAACACATTTGACATATTTCACAGCCCCTGTCCCGCCAGGAGACTGAGATTGAACTTGACCGGTTCAAGAAACTATTTTTATCTGTGATCATGAATATTGTTTAATTAAATGTAATTATTTTTAATGAATTGTTCATTAATTGTCTGTACACCTTTTGAATGTCATGTCTCTTATTTTATTTTAATTTATTGCATATAAGTTAAATCATCTTGTTTGATTCATACATTGAATCATATTTTTTATTATATATATATATTTTCTTTTTATATACATTTTATTTAATTTTCTGTGCATTTTGTGGTTGAATTGATGCTTTTTTGGCCGGATGGTTTAATGTATTTTCTCCGTACCGAATAACCTCATGATAAACATCCTAATTGATTCCTCAATTTCATACGTTTTTGGAGATCGTTGGTTCAGACGGTCGATCCAATCCTCCATCAAATCATCTTGTCTAACACGATGAAACAACTGTGATCTGATCAATAATTTAACATCAAAAACCTTCCACTTTGCTGAATCAAACCTCACTAAATGAGATCTGTCGAAACAATGTTTGGTAAAGCTTCGTGTCAGATCCGACATGAGGAGATTGCTGGAGAGAGAAGAGAAGAGAGCAGGAAATACCCTTGTTGCCATGGTGACCGTGAGACCTATTCTCTCAATTAATCCCCTCTTTAACAGTAAAAACAATCCAATATTAGGAAATCCCGACGGCCCTCAACACTCATGTCTATTTAAAAAAATCAATCTTAAACAAAGAATTTAAACTATGCTTTTGTCACATCTCAGGGAGAGCTTCACTGAAATCAGACAAGATTGTCAAAAAATGTTTTCTCCCATGATTCACCACGAACCATCACGTGAGTGCGTTTTGGGTGATTGGACGTCGTCGAGCTCACACCTTGACGACCACGCAAACCGATGCCAGGATCGTAGTAACCAGGGAAACTGATGTCCAAGTAGTTACTATCGGAGCACCGGGAGAGAAGAGCGCAGTAATCCAGTGTTTTTTAATGATCCTGAACTAAAGGGAACATTATGATCTTTACACACATTGGTACTTTAAAAAAAACAAAACACTTTACTTTTTGAACTTGTGAATTTTATTACCTCTTCCAAGGAGTGGCAGACTCTGTGGTTATCATTTGTGTTGTTTTGTTTGTAACACAAACAAATGTATTTCAAAGAAAAGGTTCAGTATTTTTAGAATGTGTTATATTTTGATGGCAACTTCCCAAACATTTTAATATTTCATCTTCTTTCTTCTGTATGGCTTCTTACTGCTGCTGCGCGTGACCTCTATGGGTAAACTAACAAAACCCCAGAACACTTGATTTCTACTTTATAAAGTTCTCCCTCGTCTGAAATCTGGGCGAACGAGAGGTTACGAGAGCGAAGTCCATGATGACGTAACGATGGCTTCACTCCTCCTCCTCCAACAAGCTGTAATCATGCCCTGCTTTGTTTACACAACGAGTCCCTTGGAGGTTGACAATTTTATTTGTTTAGGCTTTTCCTTGATCTTCTGGAACTCCTGTTATCAGTTTTATCTTGACCTTTAAAGTATATACTTTATTGAATATTGTTTTGATTGTTTAAGCGCTTTGTGACCCTGGTCTGGAAAAGCGCTATACAAATAAAAATTACTTACTTACTTACTTACTTTAAAAAGTTGTCCCTCGTCTGAAATCTGGGCGAACAAGAGGTTACGAGAGTCCATTATGACGTAATAATGGCTTCGCTCCTCCTCCAACCAGCTGTAATCACACCCGCTTTGTTTACACAGCGAGTCCCTTTGGAGGTTGAGACTTCCGGGATTGATGACACGTGGTGACAAACCTCGATGTTTGACCAATCACAGCAGAGTGGGTATGGTAAACAAGATTTAATCTCCAGAACAAGAAAAAAAAGTGTTTTCAGTGGGCGGGGCTTAAGATCATTTTCTAATGTCAATATTTCAGTGGAAAGAGAGTTTTGTACAAACACACACTGATGATACAATAGTTTTGTTTTACTGAAACTGAAGTATACTTGAAGTTTAATTTGACATCTTTAGCGAAAATAAGTATATTCAAGTGTAGTATTAAAATAGTCACTCAAATTGAAGTAATATACTTTTAAAGTTTACTCCCTTAGCAAAATTAAGTATATAACAGTGTACTATGAGTTCATTTAAGTTATACTAAAATTCAAGTATACTGAAAGTTTACTTTGAACATCCCTTAGCAAAAAAAAAGAACATACAAGCGTGCTGTGAGTATACTTATGTAATACCAAAACTGTATTATTTTACTTGAAGTTTACTTTTGACATCCCTTCGTAAGAAGAAGTATATCCAAGTGAACTATGATTACACTTATGTTGTTATAAAATTCAAGTGGTATACTTGAAGTTTACTGTGACCAATCACAGCAGAGTGGGTATGGTAAACAAGATTTCATGTCCAGAACAACAACAGTGTGTTTTCAGTGGGCGGGGCTTAATATCATTTTCTAATGTCAATATTTCAATGAAAATAGAGTTTTGTACAAACACACACTGATGATACAATAGAGTCACAACATCTATTTAACACACACTAAGATCAACACATTTAGTGGATCTTAAATGGTTAAAAACACGAATAACATGTTTCGCATGATCTCGCTCCACTGTCACCCACCACCGCCCGGATGGTTGTAGTCACCCTCCTCCGGTAACCGCCTCCTCCTCCCTCCCTCCCCCCCACAGTTGACCCGTGTCTCCCTCGCTCGTGTTCGTTCCTCCCTCGAAGCTCCGCCGAGGCTGGAGACTCGTCGCCGCTTCTCCCGGTTATCACATCGAGCGCCGCGGCCGTAAGAAGGGACGAGGAGCCGCTGGAGCTGGAAGACGCTCCTGGAGCTCAGCGGGTTATTTATAGTCGCTTCACCGCAGCGATGAGTGTCCGCGCGCCGGCGGGAGGAGCGAGCGCTGCTGCGCGCTGAGCCGGTGTTTACCAGCATGAAGTCCCGCAGAGACAAGCTGAGGATCCCCTCTCTGACTCTGGAGTAAGTCCTGCTTGGTTTTTTATATTCATGGAAAAAAACAAAAACTTTATGATATTATTGTTCTTTTACAATGTTTATGACTCTGAAGTAAAATATAATTTGTACAGATAAATAAAGCGTGTTTCTCACATATAAATAAAAATATGTTCTATATATTAATATATAAAATGTTACATAGTTTATACATATATGAAATGTATAAAAATATATATAAATAGATTTATTTATAAATATGTGTCTAATTGGAAGAAAAAAAATTCCTGAAGGAGACCTCCTGAGGATCAATAAAGTTCTACATACCTATACTTACCTATATATAAAATATTATATATATATATACCCACTTTTTTACAATAAAGGAAAATTGTCACAGATATTGGTTGCATTAAAAAAGATATATTTATATATATATATATATATATTAATATATATATATATAAATTATATAAATGTTTTACACACACACACATATATATATATATATATACATATATATACACAGTATATATATATATATATATATATATAAATTATATAAATGTTTTACACACACACACATATATATATATATACATATATATACACAGTATATATATATATATATATAAATTATATAAATGTTTTACACATATATATTGCTTCTGGACTTATATATATATATATTGCTCTTTGAACTATATATATATAAATGATATACATGTTTTACATATATATATTGCTCTTTGAACGTCATTGCCTACATTTATTCAATGTGTTTTTATTTCTTCGATTTGCGCCGCTGTTCACGTCAACTCAAAAGGCATCTAATGTCTACTTTACTAAACTCTCCCGACTCACATGTTTACAAATGTTGAAGTCTTCCTCTCCAAGATGCAGTAAGTCCCTCGTCATGACCATGTTTTCAACCTATTACTTTATAAAGTTAGTCTCAAATCTGGGCAAACGAGAAGTTACGAGAGCGGAGTCCATTATGACATAACGATGGCTTCACTCCTCCTCCTCCAAGCTGTAATCACGCCCCGCTTTGTTTATACAACGAGTCCCCCTGGACTTGAAGACTTCTGGGATTGCTTCTGGCGATGCTTGACCAATCACAGCAGAGCGGTTACAACAAACAACTGATTGCCAGAAATGTGGGCGGGGCTTCAGATGATTTTCTAATGTTGACATTATCGGTTGTGTGTTCAAGAGCGACACACGTGGCTGGAATCATGTGTCGTGGAAAGACAAACGGCCCTGGGCCAGTTCAGATGTTTTTTAGCATTTACATAAACCAGTTACCCCAGCACTCTGTCGTGTCTCCCTTCTCCTCGCCACCCACTCACTCCGCCTCCTCGGAGAGTGTTTTTTTTTTGTTTTTGTTGTGGAGGGCGATAATGGTGGCGGGGATACCTGCATCCCACGACGTGCCGATCCATAAAGCGTAGGAGCTTCCATGATTCCACCAGCAGCCTCTCTCTCGGTGGATTAACTCAGATGCTCTTTTTTTTATTTTTATTTAATAACAATCCCTCGTCTCCATCTGTGCACGAATGCATCATGAAGGTTTTCTGCCAGCACTAATCACCGTCATCTCGAACCAACCTTTAGTTGCCACGGGTAACTGTTTTCTCAGGTGTTCCATGACTTTCCTTTCCCAGCTCGAGCAGCTGTCTTGACTGAGGGTGACAAAGATATCTCCAAACTAAAGTGGATATAGGAGGTCGTTGACCTACACTAGGGTTTCATTCCTGTGTCGCCTGCTCAGTGGGATTCGATTGGAAGCCAGACGGCATCTCTCAGCGTCGACATATCTTAGCAAAAATAAGTGTACTATGAGTATTCCTTTGTTTTACTGAAACAGAAGTAGTATACTAGAAGTTTAATTTGACATCTATAGCGAAAATAAGTATATTCAAGTGTAGTATTCAAATATTTTTTTACTCAAATTGAAGTAATATACTTTTAAAGTTTACTTTTGGCATGCCTTAGCAAAATGAAGTATATAACAGTGTACTATGAGTTAATTTATGTTATAATTAAATTGAAGTATACTTAAAGTTTACTTTTGACATCCCTTAGCAAAAAAAAAGAACACATAAGCGTGCTGTGAGTATACTTGTAATACCAAAACTGAATTATTTTATTTGAAGTTTACTTTTGACATCCCTTCGTAAAAAGAAGTATATTCAAGTGTACTTTGAGTACACTTATGTTGTAATACAATTCAAGTGGTATACTTGAAGTTTACTTTTGACATCCCTTCGTAAAAAGAAGTATATCCAAGTGTACTTTGAGTATACTTATGTTGTAATAAAATTAAAGTGGTATACTTGAAGTTTACTTTTGACATCCCTTCGTAAAAAGAAGTATATCCAAGTGTACTTTGAGTATACTTATGTTGTAATAAAATTCAAGTGGTATACTTGAAGTTTACTTTTGACATCCCTTCGTAAAAAGTAGTATATACAAGTGTACTATTATTATACTTATGTTATACCAAAACTGAAGTAATGTACCTGAAGTTTATTTTTGATATCCCTTAGCAAAAAGAAGTATATACAAGTGTGCTATGAGTATATTTATGTTTATACCAAAACTGATGTAATGTACTTGAAGTTTACTTTTGACATCTCTTAACAAAAATAAGTATATAAGAGTGTACTATGAGTATACTTGTGTTATACTTAAATTTAAGTAATATACTTGAAGTTTTCTTTTGGCATCCCTTAGCAAAAATAAGTATATACAAGTGTACTATTAGTATACTTATGTTGTACTAAAATTCAAGTGGTATACTTGAAGTTTACTTTTGCGACCCTTAGCAAAAATAAGTAATATGAGTATCCTTATGTTATACTAAAATTGAAGTAGTATACTTGAAGTTTACTTTTGGAACCCCTTAGCAAAAATAAGTATATTCAAGTGTACTATGAAGATGTGTATGAGAATGTGTATTGTGTACAATGAAAATAATCATTATATACTAAAATAAAAGTACTGCACTTTAAGTTTATTTTTAGTAAAGATAAGTATATTCAGTATATTTAGTATGACCAACGTACAGTATGTTATACTCAATATTGGACAAAACAAAGAATCCACACTTCAGAAACATTGTGACATACAGTGGCTCGTGGTCAGAGCATCTGTGCAGGTGGAAGTTAATGTTGCTGGTTCACATCCCCTGTGAGTCTGTTAAATGAAGTACAATTTACCGTGAGTTTACTGCAGTTTATCAAGTATATTTTCAGGACATGACCGTATTTTTGTTGTGTAGTTGTGTGTGTTGTCAATGGTAGTATTGAGAATAGTATACCTTTGTGAAGTAAACTATAGACACAGAGTGTATTCCCAATACAACGGTAATATAGAGAATAGTATACTTTTGTGAATTAAACTATAGACACAGAGTGTATTCCCAATGCAATGGTAGTATAGAGAATAGTATACCTTTGTGAAGTAAACTATAGACACAGAGTTTATTCCCAATACAATGGTAGTATAGAGAATAGTATACCTTTGTGAAGTAAACTATAGACACAGAGTTTATTCCCAATACAATGGTAGTATAGAGAATAGTATACTTGATAGTATAAACTTAGTGTTTCAATTTAGTCCAAAGAAGAATCAAATTAGTATACATTTAATACTCTAAAAGTGAATACATCTTAATATACTTACTTTAGTTAAACTTGTACTTGCATATACTTGATAGCATGAACTTCTAGTATAATACTACTTGCTAAGGTAATGCAGAATTTTAAAGTATTAGCTTTGGACATAAAAAAGAATCTAAAGTGACGACCGACTGATCAGCTGCCATGTATCTCTTAGTGTATGTTATGATGACCATGTGAATTTTCTTTTTCTTTCATTTTTGACGTTTTTAGCTGTCATTTTATCACGTGCGCTGCTAGCTGTTAGCCACATGCTTCTCCGTAGTAAGCAATTGTTTCGACAGGATCCTTTGATGGGCCGGGGCAACAGATACATGGTTTATATTTTAAGTTGTACAAACTACACACTTTTATGTAGTGTGGCAACAGCAGGAGTCGACCGTGAATTTATTTAAAGCAACTTTACCAATTGAAAACAATGCAAGTCGGTCTAATAGCAGAAACATCTGCTTGCAAAAAAAAAGTGGCTTTTCCAGATTCAGCACAAACTTGATAAAAGTAAATATATCTTTTCATTCACCATCTATATGCATATTAGAAACACTCCTCGATGCATTGGAAAGTGCTTCATGCGCCTCATGACCATGCACTTGAACTTCATTTGTATGTTGCCGTTCTATCGTCCTCCCATTGTATCACTATGACAACATGTTTATTAGCGCAGCGTTGTCGAGAAGCCTCTGCAACACTGACACAACAGTCGGCCGTCCAAGCCCACATCTGAGCGGAGAAATCAATAGAAACAGCCACGACGCACGGTCAGCACGGGGAGGGATCGACGCCTCTGGGCGGCCGAGCCTCCACTGTAGAAGCAGGTCTGGGGATTTAAAGGGGTCGTCAATATGTGCCAGATAGGGTTCACTGAGTTTTTGCAATATTGTAGAAGTGTATTAAAATTAAATACATTTATTAAAAAATGCCAAACAAGTGATGGTGAAATATGTTGATTTTAAATGAAAAATGATTCTTGCTTTGTGTGTTTTTAATGTGCAAATTCCTTTTAAAACAAATAGAGAAATATTCATTTCAAGTGTCATTGACTCTCATTCCAGTTTACATAAAGAGGATTTCTCCGGGGAGGAGGATTTGTAGTTCAGTGACCTCAGTGTTGCATCTGAGCTTTTGGCGAATGATGTCACTCTGTTGATCCTCTCACACGGCTTCACTATTTATTTTAAATTAAAAAAGAACCCAGCGATGGGAAAACAGACGAGCCACATGATGATTCAAATTCTTCTTTTTTCTCTGACATTTTAATTAATAAACATCTTTATTTAAAACAAATTCAATGTCTTTTTAAGAGAAAAAGCGACGTTTATATCCTGGTTTGCGGCACATCCTTACTGTTGTGAAATATCGTGGCATGGTGACATTTCCTTCCTTTTGTGTTGTAATATTCTGTGCAAGTGCTTCAAAATAACCCCTCCATCACACCCCATACTATCTTCAACCCTTTCCCCTTCATCCTTTGTCTGTGTTGCTCCCGACTGATGATGGATGCTGGTGCTGTAAAGTGCCGCGTAAGCACTCTTATTCATGCGACCATCATCTCTTACCTTACAGTTTGTCCCCCACATGCCAGAGCCCTACTGTCCTGAGTCCCTGCAGCCCCTGCAGCCCCTGTAGTCCCCTGCAAACCCTTCACCCCTGGAGGTAAGAGTCATCACACACACTTGTTAATATATATAATAATGATGAGCTTTTTTGTTTAAATGTTGGGAATTAAAAAAAAAAGAAAAAAAAGACATTATATTGCAGTTGGTCACCACCTGGTGGATAACTCCTGAATTGCTTGGAAAAATATAGATGTTAAAAAAATGTTTTGTGTTAGGGTTAGGGTCAGTGTAAGTGTTAGAGTTAGGGTTAGTGTTAGTGTCAGGGTTAGGGTAAGGGTTAGGGCAGTATTAGGGTTAGGATTAGGTTTAGTGTTAGGGTCAGAGTTAGGGTTAGTGCTAGCCTCATGGTTAGTGTTAGGGTTAGGGTTTGGTCAGTTTTCTTCATCATCTTCAACTTTATCTTGGTCCAAAAATACACTTAAAAACATCCAAATACCTCCATACTTCTCGTCTGTAACGACCATCTTGTAATTTATTAGCCTCTACTTTGGGAATTATTCCCCAAAAAATTAATTAAATCCATATTTTAAGTTTGTTTGTAGCGGTAGCTCACATTTTGTCAGCTAATGGCTTAGCAGCGTCGCTAAAAACAATCTTAAAATAAAGACTTTTTAAAGTGTTTTTTAACAATTCTTAATGTTGGGGCTACAATTCAAGAGGGACCTTACAGACGAGAAGTATGGAGGTATTTGGATGTTTTTAAGTGTCTTTTTGGACGAAGATGAAGACGAAGACTACTGAGCTCCAGTCGCTACATGAAAATGAACAAACATTTTTATCTATAACTCTAAAAAGAAACAGATTAAAATAATCCCAACCATTGGTCAACATGAGGGTGAGTAGAAAAATGTGTGAATGCCTTAGAAGTGATTTGCGTTGATACTATTTTGAATTGTTAATTTTGTCCATCTATCATTTAAAATCTTTTCGGGGGTGGTGTAAGGAAAACTCTCGCTTATTCCCACGGGCCGATTTATCACGAGTAGCTTTGTATGATGTAACTCTGTTTGAGAAGATCCAGGGTTGTCAACATCTGGGTAGGAATTAACAATTTTAAGCTTACGACCGTGTGATGAAGAAGTCAATAGAACTGAAGAGATGGAAATTCACTCGATGATGGAGATATTGGTTTAATAAAGTGCTTAAGATAATGTACTATTTACAGTTTTTGAGCGACAGCATTTCAACTTAAAAAAGAGGACAATTTGGAATTAAACAATTATTGCAAATGTTAGGATTAATGAAAACCCAAAAGAAAACCTCATATTTTTGTAAGAAGTTACACGGTGTTTTAAGGAACTCCATTTCACCCGCAAAGACCAGGATTGTATTAGTTGTGTCTAATCTGTGAGGCGTTGCTTGGCAACAGTGCTGGCAGCTTTGGAGGAAGGCAACATTGCAAACAGCGGCGACTGCATCCGTCGTGTCCATGAATATGTGAGCGGTGCCACCAAACTCTCTCACACCTGTTCTGACTGTACGAAGAGGAAGTGAAGCCACGGATTCCTCTGCACCTCGTCTCGGGCAGTAGTTGCGAACCGTGGGTTTCCTCGGAGGGAAACAAAGATAACGTTGTTGTGATGTTGTAGGATTGTGTTCATAAAGATACGTTGCATGATATGTTGCAAGGGCTGCAGATTGTGACGACATATGCGCTTCATACGTGTGGATCTGGTCTCCAACCTCCTTCACATAGTCCAGGTTTTAGGTTGTTAGTTTACAAACAAGATTATTGTGTGTTTTCTTCCACATTTTTTTAAATTCAATATATATTAAAGTAAATATAGAACAAGTTTTACCTTACCTTAATAACAGTTTTTTTCATTCTATTAATTATGTTTTCAATTTTATGAATATATGAAGTATTTTCTTTCCTAAGAATCTTTAAATAAAATATATAAACTGAAATAATATACAATCAGACAAAATTAATTTTTATTTATTGTATTATTTTTTTGGTCCCTTCTTTCTTTTGGCTCGAGGGCCCCGTATACCAGTCACAGTATATAATGTGGCCCCCAAGAAAATCAAATGCCCACATAGGTGAATGTGTTCTTCCAAGCTTAACTAACTAGATGGTGCATTCAAGTGCTGCTCGTATACTTTAGCATTTCAAACTTAGAGTGCCATCTGGTGTCTGCATTTTGATTTTTTTTTTAAAATCATGCCAGGTTTAATTGAATTAGTAGATTAGAGCCCAATACTATAAAGCGGAGAGTGACATCTAGTGGACTTTCAAAAAATGAGTTTTATCATGATACAGTGTCTTCACTACACGGCTGTTTCATGAGGCGTCGTCGATAGTGATGTGTCGACGAAGCTTCATGAAGCAGCGTCATCATTTTTGGACGGTAGGGGGCGCCCTTAGCTGACAAATTATGTGAGGTTTCAATAGACTAACCTTTTAAAAAATAATAGATAAAATTATAGACTAAAGAGTGACATCTAGTGGACTCAGGAAATAATGACACTGTTTCATGAAGCTTCATCAACACATCGCTAGTAAATTGTATTTAGTTGTCATAAGCATGTTTCTTTAGAATGTATTGTCAATCAAAGTAAGAAAAAAACAACATTACATTTGTATGTACATTTCTATGTTTGTCACCATTTGTTTTATAGTTCAAGAGCAACTAATGTAAAAACCAAACCCTACTGACTCACTCACACATTTCAAATGTTGAAGTCTTTCTCTCCAAAAAGCAGTGAGTTCCTCATCATAGAATAGAATAGAAAAGCTTTATTCATCCCCAGAGGGGAAACACACTTTCACAACAGCGCAGTTCAAAAAATAAAGTGCAAGGAAAAAGAAATAATAAAAGAGATAATACAAAATAAAATAAAAACGATCTTAAGAATATACAATTATTTACAAAAATTAGAAATTTAACACTATTAACAAAATAAAATAGAATAAAATAAAATAAAATAGAACTAAAAACGGGAAAAAAATAAAAATAAAAAGCACACGAGAAGAAAAACACACTATGGATTAGCATCAGGATATTTAAAGTAGAGAGTTAAATATCCTGACACCAGTTGGGATGAAGGACCTTCTATAACGCTCCGTCCTACACTGGGGGTGCCTGAGCCACTGAAGGAGCTGCTCCTCCACGGTCAGGTGCAGTGGGTGGAGAGTGTTGTCCCTGATGGAGGATAGTCTGGAGAGTGTCCTCCTCTCTCCCACCTCCTCCACCGAGTCCAGCGAGCGGCCCAGGACAGAGCCGGCCCTCGTGACCAGCCTGTTCAGTCTCTTCCTGTCCCGGTCCGTGCTGCCTGCTCCCCAGCAGACCACAGCGTAGTGGATAGCAGAGGCTACCACGGAGTCATAAAAGGTCCTTAAAAGTGGTCTGCACACTCCAAAGGACCTCAGTCTCCCTAGGAGGTGGAGGCGACTTCGGCCCTTCTTGTACACGGCGTTGATGTGTGTGGACCAGTTCAGTTTATTGTTGAGGTGAACACCCAGGTATTTGAAGCTCAATGTCCGAGCCCTGGATGCTCACCGGTTGATGTGGTGGAGACTTTTTCCTGAAGTCAATCACCATCTCCCTTGTCTTACCGGTGTTTAAGCAAAGGTAGTTGCTCTCACACCAGTCAACAAAGTCCTTGATGACTGATCTGTACTCCAGCTCGCCCCCCCCAGACACGCAGCCCACAATGGCCGAGTCGTCAGAAAACTTCTGGAGGTGACAGCTGCTGGAGTCATAGGTAAAGTCCACCGTGTAGAGGGAAAAAAGGAAAGGTGACAGCACTGTCCCTTGAGGCACCCCGGTGCTGCAGATGGTCACCTCAGACCTGCAGTCATGACCACGTTTTGAACTTACTACTTTATAAAGTTCTCCCCCGTCTGAAATCCGGGCGAACGAGAGGTTACGAGAGTCCATAATGACGTAATAATAGCTTCACTCCTCCTCCAGCCAGCTGTAATCATGCCCCGCTTTGTTTATACAATGAGTCCCTTGGAGGTGGAGACTTCCTGGATTGATAACACGCGGTGACCTCCACGTTCGAACCAATCACAGCAGAGTGGGTGTGGTTATGGTAAACAAGATTTAATCTCCAGAAAAACAGTATTTTCAGTGGGCGGGGTTTAAGATCATTTTCTAAATCAATATTTCAATAAAAAGAGAGTTTTGTACAAACAGACACTGATGATACAATAGAGTCCAACATCTATTTAACACACACATGTCGAGCCAACCTTTCCGTGTGGAGTTTATATGTTCTCCACGTGTTGCGTGGGTTTACTCTGGGCACTCCGGTTTCCTCCCACAGTCCAAAAACATACAGAGGTTGATTGAGAACTTTGGGAAATTGTCCGTAGGTATGAGTCTGTGTGTGAATAGTTAGGTTAGGTTAGGTAGAACTTTATTGAATTTCTTTTTTTCCAATTATCCACAGCAAATACAGCAATTTTTTTTCTTAAAAAATAAATCAATATAAAATAAGAACAAGAACAAAGAGAAATAAAGAGAAAGAACAAGATGATAGAATCTCAGTCTAAAAATAAAGATAAAGATAAAGAACATAGATACAAGAAAAATAACAAAGGATACAAAGACTAACATAGAATAGGTTGTCTTTTATTTGTGTGGCGTCCTGTCCAGGGTGTCCCCTGCCTCTCGCCCTATGATACTGGGATAGGCCCCCGTGACCCCGTTAAGGGATAAAGTGCTAGACAATGAATGAATAAATAAACATGAACTTTGAACTTTAAGGATATTTTAAAAAACAATATAAAAATAAAACGAAAACTTTACGTTCGTTTTAAATGTCCCCCTTTTTCCATGTTCTCTTATCACACGAAGGCTATTTTCTCTCCGTGAAAGTTCGTCGACTATTAATAGTTTGAATTTCGGTGCACATTTTGGAAAGTCAACGCCAGAGTTTTTACGAGCCGCACTTGAACGCACCACCACCACCAGTCTCCGGGCTGCTCACACGGACAGACACGCGCGCACGAGCAGCTCCCGTTGTGTCTGATACACAAACCTCGTCTCATTACAACAACGGCACCGACTCCACACACACACACACACTCTTTTTTCGGAACCACCTCGGTGATGGTACCGGACACGCGGCGTCGGAGCGTTGAGCCGGGGCACCAGGCGAGGCCGGCGGGCTCGAATACAAAAGAAGCCGCGGAAAGAAAGCGAGACACGATGGTGGAGATGTAGCAGCAGCGAGGTGTTGGTTCCGAGAACACAACCAGAACTTCTGGCTCGAACTAAAACATTTACAGGATGTCGGATCCGAGTCACTGGACGGGGGTTCCGAGTCAGAACAAGTGTCACTTCGTCCCCGGATCCTTGCTCAAGAGGTCCAAGAGGTAGAAGGTTTTTTTTTATTTACATGCTAAGAGTTGTAGCTTCTCTCTTGTCTTTACCTTTGTTGTGATGCTAAAGCTACTTAGCTTCTCTATCAAAGATCACAAATGACTTAGTTTGACTCTTTAAAGTTTCATGTCAAAAGTATTTTTGGAGTTTTTTGTTCATTTTTTTCGATGAATGAGAAAAAGTGTGTTCAAGGATGATAGTGATAGTTTCTGGCGGACACAGATAGCGGTGGGACCTGATAGTGGTGACATGAAGTGACAGCTGTTAGCTTGATTATGTTTCTTATAAATGTTTTAAAATATATGAAATAAAAGTGTGTTCAGGTCATGTTATGAAACAGGTGCCATTTTATGTTTAGATGTTAATAAATATAGACCTGGAAATTATTATTTTATCTCCAAGAAACTGGATGATTCCTTATAAATGTATTTTATTTATTTTGTTTCTCTTGCTACAATAGAATGCTAAGCTAACCCATAGCACCCTGTCACACACCAGCACATGTATGTTTACACAATATATATAGTTCTAAAAGGTTTACATTCTTTTCCTCAACTTTTTTTTTTTTGCACAGTGAATGACATTTTTACAACTTCATTTGTTTTGAAAACCAAACTATATCAAACACACACTTTAAATGGAATATATGTTATTTAAAATAAATAATTTAAAATAAATAAATGTGTACGAAACCCCAAGAATAACTATGACAAAAACAAAATGTCATTTGAAAAAAAAGAAAGAAGCAAAACCACAAGTATTGTGACGGAATAAAGGCGATGTACCATTGTATGGATTTTTATTTATTTGTTAATATTCCCTACAAATCCAATTTTGCCCAATGTATTAAATACAACAATTCACTAGCTTCCATGTAATGTTAAGCTAACCCCATAGCGCCCTGTTACACATCAACAAATGTACGTTTATAAAATATATATTTCTAAACGGTTAACATTATTTATTATTTATTACATATTTCCAATATACTAACACGTGCCTTTGCTAGTAGGGGCGTTTATTGGCAATAATCTGGCAATACAATGTGTATCACGGTACATTGGCAGATAAGATATATTATGAGACTGTAGGATCAAAGAGATATAGATAGATGGATAAACTTTATTGATCCCTCTGAAGGTCTCTTTCGGGAAATTGTTTTAGAAATTATCCACAGCAAATACAGCATTCATAAAAAAGAATAAAAATAAAATAAGAACAAGAACAAAGATAAAGAACATGGATTACAAAAAAAAAAACAAAGACAAAGGATACAAAGATTGGTTTTCAAGCACACAGCAACACGGGCCATTGTTGCATGTATGTTTATAGAATATATAATTCTAAACCAACATTATTTTCTATTAACTTTTTTTTGTCACAGTAAAGGAAATTTTAAAATGAATCGTACACTTGCTACTAGCTTAGCTCGCTAAGAACAATGCTAGCTGCAGTCATTCTGAGGTGATATTTTCAGGGTTGCAATAAAAAGGATCCTATTATATTAGTAAGGATTATCCCCAAGTTAGGCTCCCTTCGTCAGGGATATTTGTGGATTGTTTTCTCTACATTTTAAACTGTTCTATATTCTGTCTTTCATATTGAATTTGAAAAAAAATCTTAAATGCAAAATACAGAACCTTTTCGCTTGAAAACAATGGCGTCAAACTATTATTTAGACCTTCTTAGATATAATATTTGGATTATTGTCATTTAAAATGCTATTAATATTTATGACGATTAATCTGCAGCATTAATTTTTCTTGCTAAAATCTACTTCATTAAAATAAAATTAAGTATTTTTATGAGAAACATTTCAATGTATGTCTTTTACCTTTTTACCTTCATATCAGTGCATAAGATTGGTGGTGTGCATTTCTTTGGGTTAACAGAAGTAAACATTTTATAAACATGAAATTCCGCCGTGCTTCTGTCCACAGCTGCAGAATCAACAGGAAGTTACATTGACCTAATATGGATTGAAAAAATGGTCAGGGCTCCGATGGCCTCCATGTCTGGTGTCGATCAATGACGATAAATAGGACGGTCATGTTTGCATGACATGTTTAAAATCTTCATTATGGCTTAAAAAATATGTAACTTTAAAGAACATTTCAACCGTTAGCTTGTGTCTATCAAAAAAGATGGTCTGTGTTTTTGTTTTCTGAAATTATTTGAAGGGGTTTAGAGCCGATGGATTAAACACCACCTCTAGAACACACACACACACACACACACACACACACACACACACACACACACACACACACACACACACACACACACACACACACTGGACATCTGTGCCTAAAGCTGGTCTCGCTGTTGCCACATTTTAAAGAGTGTGGAGAAGAGGTTTGCCCTCGCATTGTGCCGCTGACTCGTCCTGTGTTTTCCTCGCACATCATGCTCGCAGTTATATAAACCCTTCTCAAGGCAGAGCTGCTGTGAAGGCGGATGTAACCTCCTCCCTTTGAGTTGAATCTTAGTGGGCAGAGACAAAGACGCATCTTCTCGCTAAGAACCGTAAGCCCGAGCTGCACCGGATCATCGAGTATTTTTGGTTGTAAATCAAGTCGGGAGATATTATAAAGATTAACGTTTGTATCTACTGGATTTATAGGATTCATATTCCCTGCTGATCACAGATTATCTCCCGCCTTCACTGCGGTACAGATGTTATTTGCTGCTGCGATAAACCAAAGAGATCGTCCATTACATTATGACCACCTGTCACATTCTATCAAGACACTTAGCAAACTCTTATGATGGTCGGCTGGGTTTAATAAGTTTCCTAAAAGGTAAACTAATGTGTTGATTAAAAAGATGTTGGACTCTATTGTATCATCAGTGTGTGTTTGTACAAAACTCTCTTTTCATTGAAATATTAGAAAATGATCTTAAGCCCCGCCCACTGAAAACACTTGGTTTCTCTGGAGATTAAATCTTGTTTACCATAACCACAAAGTCTCTACCTCGAAGGGACTCGTTGTATAAACAAAGAGGGCATGATTACAGCTGGCTGGAGGACGAGTGTAAACATTATTACGTCATAAAGGACTCCGCTCTCGTAACCTCTCCTTCGCCCAGATTTCAGAGCAACTTTATAAAGTAATACATTCAGAACATGGTCATGATGAGGGACTTGGATGGCTAGATTAACTTTATTGATCCATCAGGAGGTCTCCTTCGGGAAATTGTTTTTTCAGCATACAGCAACACAGACTATGGATTCATAAAACGGGAACGAGAACAAAGTGCAATAAAAAGAAAGTGAAAGATAACAATCTGAAGATAAAGAACGTGTATCAAAGAAAAATAACAAAGATAAAAATAGAATAGAATCATCTTTTCACTCCACTCCTGCCACCAACATTCAGAATTAAACAGCCTAATAGCACGAGGAATAAATGAGTCCCTGAGTCTATTAGTGTTGCATACTGCAACATTTGAAACATGGGAGTCGGGAGATTTGGAGTTTGATATTAGTTTCACTTAGACAATGGCGGACCTCACGATGGTGAATTGTTGAATCACTTTGTCAACATTGTAATCTGCAAGTTGGGCTTTTTTGTGTCTTTTCTTAATCATGAATTCTGAGGAAAAAAGAGAATTAAAAATCGACAAAAAAAATCCCAAATTAATAATGAAAGGTTAAGCAAAATCTGTCATTTTTGTACTTTAAATATCTCAGGCTAGACTATGAGACGACTCCACCAGAGTCTTGAACCGAAGTCAGAACTAAACTTCACATTTCTGGTTGTAATGTTTCGACTCTTTATGTTTATGTAGTTGTTATTGGGTTTGATTAAGGTTTGGATCGTCTTGATCAGTAAATGGCAATTATTTAATTACATATTAATCGTTCAACAAAATATTTGCAACGGTTTCATGGGATCTTTTAGCAAACTGTTTTTGAAAAGGTTTGTCTTGATCCTCTTTTGAGAAGAACAGGTTTTGGCAGAAAATCCACAAATAATTTATTGACAACGCAGTGAGGTTTGTGTAAAAGACGGGTGGAGTTGTTTCCAAAAGCCGTGTCATGAGTTACAGATGGAAATTGTTATTAGCTTAGCATCTCCAAAGGGATCGTTGGTGACAAACCATGAATTAATACTGTAGCTCTATGGATGAATCCTGTCCTACTGACTGTATATTGAAACTAGTCTTTCTTTTAGCTAAAACAAGCCTATTAAAAAAAGTGTTTGGCGGTTTTAATGTGGCTTTATTGTTGATATCTTTTTATCTTAGTTCAGCTTTCTTATTTGTTTTGGTAAAAGTTTGAGATATAACATTAAAGTTATCAAATATCTCTTTCTTTACTGGCAAAATTTCAAGATATATATATCGATATGTTAAATCTAAACATTGCCCTTAATAAATCTCCAGTTTATTTAATTTTACATTGGCATTCAAAGACAATATTCATGTTTTTTCTCACACTTGAAAACTCTTCTCCTCCCAACATCTTTAAAAGCAACCCACGCCCGAATTACTGTGTCCTACATCGGAGCTTAACGGCTCTTTCGCTTCACTCTGGAAACGTCACATCTCGTCCTAATCTCCTCCTCCTCCTCCGTCACACCGTCATGAAACCTCCGTCGAATCCGAAAGTCACGTTTTCGCGGCGCAGTCCAGTACACATGCCGAGACATAAATGCATCACGGTGCGTTTGTTGAAAGGACGGTAATTGAGGTTGAGCTATCAAGGCTGTGATTACTCTGGGGTTGTTTTAGCCAGTAGTAACATTTAATTTTTATTATGCATGATGGAACCTGATGTCGTGCGAAGCCTTTCCTTGTGACTGTTTGAACGGTGTTGCAGTTTATTTGCTATACAAAGTTAAATTACTCACTTTCAAAAGTCTATAAAGTCAATTTAATATTTTAATTAAATAATTGTGATAATGCACCCATTTAAAAAATCTACTTATTCTTGTTGTCCTGCTTCATTTGAAAATGGTCTTTGGTTCTTTTTTAAACGGATCATGTTGTTGCAGGTTTTTAAAACAAATTAACGACTTTCCCCGTCGGCAACACTTTGCTTCTATTTGTTCATGTTTTTTTTTGTCTCTCGTTGTGCTTCAGCTGCCGGAGCAGCAACAGGAAGAGTCTCGGTGTCGGGACGCCATCCCCGACCCTCTCCCGGCCCCTCTCCCCACTCTCTCTGCACACAGGTAAGATACACGCTTTAAAAACCAGGCCACGTCCAAATGTCACAACCATTCCCCAGTCAGGGTTCATGTGAGCTGTGATACGGCCGTTACATCAACTCAAACACACGCCCGAACAAACACACACCGTGTTCACAAGTGATGGCAAAGAGCTGCCCGAGTTCAGTCAGAAAAGTTGAATAAAAAGTCATTAATAAAGGTCTAAAACAATTGATAATACTTGAATTAAGATGCAGAGTATGCACCATTAGCTGGTCTGTGGGTCGATGCCTTCTTAAGCCTCTTTAAATCGTAGTTGTATCTTTTTTGGTCATTTATTTTACTTCTTTTACTTACTTACTTTACTTCTTTACTACTAGGTCCCAATTTTTTGCTATTATTGATCACTGAAATGTATTTAATACCAGCAAACAAAATGGAATTAGGAAACGCATCAACATTTAAAGATGTTTAACAAAATAAATATCTAAAATAAAGTGTGCAGACAACCGTGAACTAATCAAAACCCACAATATTAACTTCTCTAAAGTGTTTTTTGTCCAGTAATAAAATATTCTAGGCTCTTGAACACACCATAGCAACCCCGAAAACTCATTGAATGCATCATTTCACGTGTGCCCAAGAGGTAAAAGTTTCTGTCAGTCTACCTCATTTATGTATTCACTGTTCATTTATTTGAAAATAGTAATAACACATAATAATAACTATTAGTAATACACACACAGCAGGAGGCTGTCAGCAATGAGTCTGGTTCTGCTCGAGGTTTCTGCCTTTTAAAAGGAGGTTTTCTTCGCCGCTTTCCCACCGTTATTCACTGGGATCTGTTTTTTCTTTTCTTCAATTTAGTCTTAAACTGTTAAGTGTCTTGAGAAAACTTTCTTATAATATGCCACTTTAAGTACAATTGAATTGAATACAGGTTCCATCTATACGTCAGTGATCATTATTGTTGATAAATCAGCCGAGCTAATGGATCAATATGCGGAGCCCCTCTTACCTGTTTTTAAAGTAAATTTAAATAATTTGAACATGTACAGTATAAAGAATGTGCTTGCATGTTTCAGCAAATGTGATTTGAAGTTAAAATTCAATACAATTCCAACTTTAGTTGTAGTTTTCTTCACATTTATTTTATATTTTTAATATTGTGCAATAAAAACGGAGGCTGATATTATTTGCCTTTGTAATACGTCTATGTAAATGTGCGTCTCTGGAAGTGAGCATTTGTTTCTTGTCTCTTTATAGTCAAACTGCATTTTAAAATAACCTTTACTTACTTAAGTTTCACTTTTTTTCCTTAATTTCACTACCTGGGTAATCGACAGGATAGTTGATAAATGATTCCTAAGGGTTTCCTTAGTAAGATAATAAAATATACATGATTACATCTTTTTTTTTTGTTAAATACCATGAAGGAGGGCACTTGGAATAGGAGTTGGACACCCTGGAAAGTTTAACAGTCCAACACGACGCACTGCTTTTCCTCCCACTTCCACTAGACTGTTTTCATTCCTCTTTTGACTCCTGATCACTGATTGTGCTTTACTCAAATACAGACGTAACAAGAAGTAAAAGTGTAGCTAAAAGTGTGTATTGTGTTGTCAAACATCTTCATTGTCATGATAAACAACAACGCCTGTGATAGAAAAATTCTTCGAGCAATAAACAATCGTCCACTGTCTCAGTCGAACACAAGTCACATGCTGGTGAATATGTGTTGAGATCTTTTGTTATCGAGGAAAAACAAAACATCAGCAACAAAAACTACAAATGTTAATTTTCCGTTTGGACATGTCTACTCGAGCACCTTTAGCAGGTCCAAACCCGGACCCATTGTCTCGCTGCACGTCTCTCGAATTAGCTGTCAAACGTGACGAAGCGGCAGGTGGTTGCTTGTTAAACCAGTCTGACTTAGTGTAACATGAGCTCAGCAGGAATCTTCTGCTTGTTCAAGAATATCTAAGCATCTGTCTCCAGTACGTTCGCATCTTTGTAGAAGAGTAGACTCCAAATTCTTGAGGGTTTCGTCGTCGGGACGTGCTTTATTTTCGGTTATTTATTCAAGTTATTTTTGCCGTATTTTGAGTTTTTGTCATAAAGGATTGACATGTTTATCATTCACCCACGTCAAATACGTTTTTGACTTTGTTTATCTGTCAGTTAGCAAAACAACAACAGTTCTGAAGGTATTGAACTGTATTTTCCAGGAAATGTTGATGATAAAATAATCCAGAAATGATGTTTGAAAGTTTTATTTAGATTCGAGAAGGTTTTATCATTCACTTGTATGGCTTCTAACTGCTGCAGCAACTCAGGAAAATGCCAATCTTGTAAACATCACCTGTAGTTTAGTGGCGACCAGGGTTTTATTCTCTGGTAAGACATTTATTTTTCGCCATGACCAGTATTAAATGACCTCCTTGGCAGAGGTATGTGCTGCCTCGATACTCTTCAAGTGTAATGTGCGTGTCACAGTCCAGACGTCAAGTTGAGCGAAGCAACTTTATAAAAAGGGCAGCGACTTTAATTCCACTTATATAATAAATCTTTTAAAGGGCTCTCAGCGTTCGTGTTGTAAAGTTCCGGATGCAACAAGAGATGCTGAATGAGGTCATGTGTTTTTTTCAGTGCAATAGAATACTTTGTCTGACATCTGATATAAACGGAGCAGTGTATTTTCATGACCACAGTTTGGGGATGTACTTTTATCCGTCTTCAAAGGATTATCTAATGGCATAAAAAAACAAACAAGCACTAATCTCTCTTTTTACATAACTTTTATGTAAAACGACAAGTCACATGACCCTCCGACCCCCTCCCCAATTAATGCTTTCCACAGAGGTTTTTTTCTAATGCCGCTGGGGGTTTGAAGCCCTGGTATAGACATGAGGTCATTCTTCTTGGAACATGTCCATGTGATGTATTATAAATACCCAAAGTCATCAAGAGAATTTATCTGGGGATAAAGAGGTTCAACTATGCAGCACTAACTGGATGATATTGTCTTTTGTCAGCAGCAAACAGCCCCCTTGACAGCCCCCGAAATGTGTCTACTAGTGCCTGCCTCAACTTCCCATTCGCCAGGAGGTATGTGAACACGTTTTGTCGCTGGTGTGATTAAAACAATTATTCCGTGTAAGGATCTAGTTGACAGAATGAACTGGCTCTCAAAAGGGATGTAGTGATGTAATCTTGATGTATTTCAGAGAAGAAAAACTGCCATTGATCAAAAGAAGAAGAAAAAAGAATGTATCAGGCTAGTCTTTGTTTTTGAGACAACAATGATCTTTTCATAAATCGTCTACATTTTCTGGTTAAATTTAGTGCAGACTACAGAGTGAACACTATATTGTCAGCTTCTATTCAGAGTATGATTCAAAACAAAGAAGCTTTTTATCTACACAGATGAAACTTTTTTGTCTGATGGTTTTTTCGTGGCTACATTCACTATTTGCTTTGCATTTTAATGTGACGTTAGATTAGATTAGGTTGACTTTATTAATCCCTCTGGAGATCTCCTACGGGAAATTGGGTTCCAGTTCACAGCAGACATCATAAAAACAAGAACAAAGTGCAAAATCAAGTACAAGTATAAAGAGCATGGATCAAAATAAACGAACGTTGGTCAAAAGGAATAAATCAAAGATAAGGATTCAAAGTATGAATAGCATAATGCTTTCACTCCATTCCTGCCCCCAAACTCGGGATTATAAAGTCTAATGAGTCCCTCAGTCTATTAGTGTTGCATCTGGGGAGGAGCATTCGTGCAAAAGCGACAGCGATATTAGGATTTGCACCTTTTTAGGACAGCAGCGGTTACATATTTTTGTAGGTTTAACCAAAAATCTACTAGTATTTTGAATGTCAAATGCTGACGAGTGACGGTGAAGAGTTAAAATGTAATAAATATACTAATAAACATAACGAGTATATGTAGCCGTTCTGTTCGTCTCCTGGAATCTTAGTGGAAAAAAAGTGTGTGAACACAGTGTGTGCTCGATGAGTCGCCGTCTGTCGGGGACACAGGAGACGAACCTCCAGCCAGGAGCTCGTCCCACCTTTACCTGCCAGCTCTTCTTACCGACGACTCGGCATCGGTGTTGCTCCGCTCCGATAGAGGCTACCCCCGAAGCCCACTCACGCGTCATTTAACCTGGTTACCATGGCAACATCTCGCTCCGAGCAAGTGTAGACGAGAAGTGAAGTCTGTAAGTGAGACGGCTCCTGGGAGGCTCGGGCTCCTGGAATAAGTAGAATTCAAGATGGGAAGGAAAAGTTTTAGAGCAAGTGGACATTATTCTTTAACATGTGACTAAAACGGTAGTTTAATTAATTAATTCTACCTTCTAATGCTAAAATATTATGACGAATAGTGAACATTTTCCTTTGATACCAGTCTTTATGGCATTTTCAAGAACGAGGCGTGACACCAGCAGCCTAAATGAATGGTCACAGTTAATCATCAAAAGCCATTTAATGTTGGATGTATTTCCTTGTTGTTAATATTTGCTATTTGTTTAAATGAATCATGACATGAGAGGTAGGACACTCATGATGCAGTATCAGAGGTTTCTTCTGTTCTAATGAGATTTATTAGACACTGACGTGTTGAGACGCCGATCATTCTAGTCAAATTAATAAAAAAAACGTTTGTTTTTCACATTGATCAGCACAGTCATAATAGCCTTGCTCATAAAAATGTATTTTTTTTTAAATTGAATGAAGCTACATCCTGATGGACTTGGAGAAGCTGAGACGAGTCAGAAGGAAGACACTTGCAAAAACATAAATCTGAAATCAATCATTTACCAAAGCAAAACTGAAACTAAAGTCACTGAGAAAGATTATTGGTGGCTGTTGTGTTTGTTTTCTTAGATAGACATGAGTCCATTAGAGCCGTTGGGGTTAGTGGATATATGACTTTGTGTTTTGAAGTTTTGTGCATCTACTTTCACTACTTTATCTATTTTCCTCAACTCAAACCTTTGAAAATGTTGTTTCTAACTTTTATTCTCTAAATTACCAGTTTTGTGTCTAAGTATCATGATACAGTGTCTTAATTTTGAAAGACCACTAGATGGCAGTTTAAGTTCATAAATGATGCCAGGTTTTATTGAATAAGTAGATAAGATTTTAAAGCAGAGTGTCATCCAGTGGTCTTTTAAGGTTCACTGTATCATGATGCAGTACCTTCACTACACAGCTGTTTCATGATGCCTTATCAACCCATCACTAGTGTCTATCATGCGATTGAAAACCAACCAAAATAACCCTTCTTTTTTGTAGTCAAGTCCTGTTGGCTGATTCTTAATAATAGCTGAAAATAAGTCACTATAACCTTAAAGTTAAACTAATGTGTAGATGTAAGTGTGTGTTAAATAAATGTTTGACTCTATTGTATCATGAGTGTCAAAACTCTATTTTCATTGAAATATTAACATTAGAAAATGATCTTAAACTTCGCCCACTGAAAATACTTTCGATTTTCTGGAGATGAAATCTTGTTTACCATAACCACACCCACTCTGCTGTGATCGGTTAACATCAGGGTTTGTCACCATGCATCGTAAATCCCTATGTTCTCCACCTCCAAGACACTTGTTGTATAAACAAAGCACGGTGTAGAGCTGGCTGGAGGAGGAGTGAAGCCATTATTATGTCTGCTCTCGTAACCTCTTGTTCGCCCAGATTTCAGACTCCAACATTTGAATCTCGCATGTTTCAAAATAAATGAAGTCTGAAATCTGGGCGAACGAGAGGTTACGAGAGCTGTCGGGAGAGTTGGGTTTTCACATTAGTCGACCTTTAAGTGAACGCTCTTGTTTAACTGAAAGATGAATCTTCACTCATTACTCTTTCCTTTGCTTTCCTTCCTCTCGCTGACGTCTTCTCAGTCACTTGGCTCGCGCTGACAGGTAGACTTTTCTCTTAAACTGTTCCATGTGTTCGTCGTGCACCGACTCGGCCTGATTGTCCAAATCAAGTGCGATCGCTTGTGTTGTGTAATAAGTTTCCCATACAGAGAGCCCCGACAATGTCCTCCTCGACGAGCCTTATGTAACCCACATGTCCGTTCCTCTCAGAGCTGATGGTCGACGATGGTCGCTGGCCTCCCTCCCCTCGTCTGGCTACGGAACCAACCCGCCCAGTTCCACCGTCTCGGTAAGTAAGTTCATTCCAGAACCGGAGACGCCGTCGTCTCCCGGGACTTTCCGACACCTCGCTGAACACAAGCAAAACATGAGCTAATCCAATGAGGGAGAGCGAATGCCAAGACTGAGATGACAAACTGTTAATTGTTTTTCCATCATCATCATCATCTTCTGCTCGGATGAGTCACCAGACACTGTTGCCACGTGGAGGGCACTGGAGTTGACATGTAGGATTACTTTGTGTAACGGTTATATTATACTTCTTCTGCTTTTTTTATACTCCTCTGGAGGGAAACAAAGGAGTGGTTTGGATAAATTAATTAGGAGGTTAATATAGGATAACAGATGGTTGAGCATCAATATAGTCCTACATGTCCTAGTAACATGGAGTAGAGGTTGGTAATTAAATCGTACGTCCTCTTTTTACGATATTTGTATAGAAATGTGAAGAAATCCAGAGTAAACGGGTTCGAAAAATCTAAGGTAAACAATACAGATATGAAAAAGAGTAATTTATCCGCCTGATATGATCGTTTATTTAGCCGTGAAAACTATATTAAAAAAGAAATGAACACATTCTTCTTACAATTACAAAGATAATACAATAAAACAAACGTTTCACCTCAGTTGCCACATCGAGGGAATCACATAAACCTCTAGTACGCCACAGCGCCACCAAGACGTACAAGAAAATAGTAGCTTACAAAAACGACTTTAGATACTTGGCATCACCAGCAATATCATCAGAGTAAAAACACGGCTCAGTCTGTCTGTGCGCACATCAGAAACACCCCCCTAGAAACCATGAAACCATAATGGTTCCATCAAGGTAGTAACTTTTAAAAATTGAAGAAAATACACAACTAGCTAACTAACTTATCCAGTTAATATTTATTGATATAAAATATATTCTTACATTAGATATTATTGTCATTTTGAGTTTGTATTACATCTTTACAAAAATTACTCGTACTGCTTCTATAGGCAGTCACGCAATTTATATAAAAATATAAGTATGAGTGCTGATGGCAAGTTGAAAAATGAAAAAAAGGTAAAAAGAGTAGTATGACAGTAGTGGTTAACAAACTTGTGTTTAAATTTCTACTCACCCTCATGTCGACTTAGGGTTGGGATTATTTTCAGAGTTATCTGTTGCTTTTTAGAGTTATAGACAAAAATGTTTGTTCATTTTAATGTAGCGACTGGAGCTCAGTTGTCTTCGTCTTTATCTTCGTCCAAAAATACTTGTGTAACGTCCCTCTTGAATTGAAGCCTTGACATATTAAGAAAAAAATATCAAATATCTCAAGGGCATCCGGTGTGTACAGTTAACGGTATTCAGCCCTAAAACGCATGTGTATGCTGAACTTTGGGATAGAGTCATGTTTACCCTCATCAGTTTGATGTAGACATTTTGTCATTATAAACACATTTTCTCCAGGATTTAAGTATCTTAATGAGCAGAACAGGTTTGCAGACTGCACAGTAATACCTGTACAAATGCAAGACTGGATGTTCAACCCTAATTCAAAAGAGCGCTAAAGCTACATTTTCAAAGAGGTTCTGAAATAGCTGCCACATACAAATCTTCAAACCAAATCCACAGCAACACATTGACCCGTGCAGCCAAATTAAATGGGTAAGTGAGTCAACAGAGCGCCTCGTAGAGTCAAACGGAGAGTCCTCCATGTGCCGCCATTGTCCGCGAAGTTTATTGGCGGACTCGGGTTCAGCCTCCGAGGTCAGCGCGAACAATGGAGCTCCTCAGTGGGCCTCAATGACCCGTCTTTGACAGAGCAGGAGAAAGACAAGTGCACAGATGCCCACTCTCTGGACAATGAGGACATGGAGTCCGCAGTACATTTTGTTTTATGGGCTGTCAACAAGTTTTTTTTTTCCTGCACAGATGGGCCATCGTTTGTAAGCTTCATTATTACTCCATCAACTCTGAACTAATGTTCTTGTTAATATAGCAAGAGCAAGAAACTGTTTTCTGCTAAACCGGTTATGGATACATTTCTGGATTGATGGATAGATTAATAATCTTGTTTTGCTAAGTGACATTTCCGGCAGTTTCTCTAGATGTATTGTGTAAATGACTGATAAAAGTAAGAAATTACATTTCAATGCGTAATATTGCGTCTCAGATCTTTCGTTAAACGGCCTCCTCGTCTTTTCCCAGTCTTCGTCGTCCTCCCAGGAGCGACTCCACCAGCTGCCGTACCAGCCGACGCAGGACGAGCTGCACTTCCTCTTCAAACACTTCCGCAGCACAGACAGCATCACCGACGAGGATGGACGGCCATCCACCGTCATACGCCCTCGGTCCAGGAGCCTCAGGTCCGTTTCACACCGATTTCCAAAATGGTTTTAGTACTGAAGCCTGCAGATGGAAGTAGTCAATGAAACGAGTGTTGATCAAAAACAAGATAACAAGACAAATATAAGTAAAACAAACAAATTATTATTGATATGTACTCTTATTGTCTGACGAAGCTTCATGAAACGGTGTCATTGTTTTCCAACTCAACTAGATGGCGGTCTCTGCACCATTTTCCTTTGTTTTGAACAACTGTTCTAATGAAACATCACATGTTTTTTAAACTGACGGCGCCACCTACTGACCTCTAAACATCATGACACTGTTTCATGAAGCTTCATTAGCACATCACTACAAAATGGTTTTAGCTCTAAAGCCTGCAGCTGGAAGTGGTCAATGAAACGAGTGTTGATCAAAAACAAGATAACAAGACAAATATAAGTACAAAAACAAACAAACAAACAAATTATTATTGATATGTACTCTATTGTCTGACGAAGCTTCATGAAGCAGGGTCATTGTTTTCCAACTCAACTAGATGGCGGTCTCTGCACCATTTTCCTTTGTTTTGAACAACTGTTCTAATGAAACGTCACATGTTCTTTAAACTGACGGCGCCACCTACTGACCTCTAAACATCATGACACTGTTTCATGAAGCTTCATTAGCACATCACTACTGTATATATAAAAATAAGTTGCACTGTCTTAGGCTACAAATACATGAATGAGTGAGAAAAGATGGGCTTTTTCCAAAAAAAAAAATTTCTCCTTAAGGCACAAACCTCATCTACTTTTTCCAGAATAATCACCGACATTTATTTTCTGGATTGCTCTCTGGAAAGCGTACGATCAACATTCATTTTAGAAGATCCAGTGTGGAATAAAAACTAAAGCTCTCTAGGGGAGACACTTTCCAGATGTGGTGCCTCTATGAAAGTAGTTCAGTGCCATCAGAATAATTAATTGTTTAATTTAACATTTTAAATGTTGAAACTTGAAATGTTGTTTATTATGTTATTTCTAAATTGAAAGGTTGGATTTGTCATCATTTCAATATTTTGAAAATGAATTCTTGATGATTTTCTTCTTTAATAATTAAATAGAAAAAACGGAATGTTTTTTAAAAATAAATTATTTCTTTTTCTTACACATGGTGTTTGATATTCTATTTCCAATCATTCAAAAATCAATGTTCTAAATACAATATTTTTTAATTCACATCTTTTTAGACTGAAACATTTTTTTATCATTTAAGTCTGTGTAAAAGAAAAAACAAAGGAATTCTTTAATGTATAGAATATTCAAAAATGTTTGTTTTTTTTAAAGCTTAAAAAAATATATGAAATCAAATAAATCAATTATTCAATATTCTGTTCACACTAACAAACTTCCACATCCTTGGGCATGAATATGAAGATGCTTGTAAGGGAAATATTTTAGCAGCAAGATTTCTAAAGTGCTTTTAAATCTTAAATCTTCCCGATCTTTGCTGCTCGAGACGCCTGTCATGAGCTCACGTGCCTTACGACGAAGCGCCGATGCGTGGATCTGCCGGCAGGTAAAGAGGTCCGTCGGTGGTTCTGACGACACGTGTCGGTTCCGCGACGGCTCAGTCATCTGGCGCGGCGGTGTGCGGCGCGTGGGCGTGCTAGCTTACCGAGCGCCTCGGGGATCTCGCTTGATGAACTATAGTTGAGGGAGGGGTGGGGGGCGTGAAACCGGCAGTGGGGGGGTGTTGAAGTGGAAGCCGATCTCAATCATGACGTGCCAAGTAATGCTCGGATCACCTGTCTCGCGAGTGGATGGGGTTCCACATCCATCTGCTGCGGATGAGCAGCAAGATTTCCTCTCCTGGAGCGCCGATGAGTAACGCGGCGGTGATTCAGATCGTGCAGTGAAGAGACACACAAGGACCTATATAGAGGGAACATCAAATCTGCAATTTAAATGACAACGATGGCAGCTCTGCTTTGACTTAAGGCAGAAAATCCATGTTGACGGGTTTTCGGTGACGTAGAATAACTCGAAATAGATGGAAACACATTCATGTTCAAAACAAAGCTGCTGCTATTTCAGTTTATGGTTCAAAATTGGTTTGAATCCTCTTCCAAGGTAAAGAAATCTGGCCTCTAAGAGATCTTGATACACAGAGAAAACGTTTTAAAATAACTTTTAGTAACACTTTCTATAAAGGGCTTGATAGTGATGCATTACAAACACTTTCTTGAGACATTATAATGCATTCATAAGGTTTATAGATGATGTCATGAGGGATTATAATCCTGTGTTTGCATGTATTGCGAGCTTTATGGAATATTATAAGAGGTGGAAGTTAATTGGTTTAAGTAAATGGGAATAGAATTACAAATAACACTATTGAGTTGATATTTTCAGGACGTGTTATGATTTAATTTGTTTACATTGTTATTACAACGAATACCATTTGATTAATTTGAATTTTTCAGAATGTATTATTGTGTTATTGGTAATTGCATATGACACTATTGAGTTGATTTGAACATATTTTCTGAAGGTATTATGTGTTTTGTATTTACAAATGTAATATAAAGCTCATCCGCAACTTATAAATATATATATAAATAGTACAATAAGTTGCCATACGTGATTATAAACCATCTAAACTTATTTTGTAAATCCTTATAAATGCATTACACAAGATCTTCATAGTAAGTAGGGATGTGTATTGGCAAGAATCTGATGTATCATCAACGATACTATATATTGCAATATATTAAGATACTGTAGACTTTTTCTGGCTTTTACAATAATGAAATTAACAAATACTTTCTCTAATCACATGTGAAAGTGTTTGTTAATATTTTGAGAAGCACTTTCTAACAAACTTATATTAACGATGCACAAGGAAGGGCAATGAAAAGTGTTTATTTTTTTTAACTTTAAACTTTGTTTTAAAGCCAAAATGAGTCCAAACATCAGCTTAAAAGCTGCAGGACTCTGGTGTATACTTTCTATTTCACTCATCGCTGCCATTTCGGCAGTTTTATTGTTACTTTGGCACGGAGGAAATGACGCATGTTGCCAACTAGTGGCCGGAGGTTTAATTGCAGCACACAAATGAATAAACACAGTGAATATTTGAGTGTCAATTGTGAAATAAAACATCGAATGATTGTCTTTTATACACACACAATTGAAATATTAACCATAAAATAACATTTTATTTGAAAGGTAAATATCGATACAGTACTATTAAATATCGGGAATAAAAACATTGCAATATATCGTAATATCGATATTTTTTTACACCAGTAATAGAAACTTTTTTCATTGAGTACAAAAATAAAGAATTCTAACCGTTAATAATCAATTGTTTTTTCCGTCTGTTGCAGCCCTGGACGGTCGAGCGTCTCCTTCGACAACGAGATCGTGATGATGAACCACGTTTACAGGGAGAGATTCCCGAAGGTAGAGCTTCACCGTTTCACGGCCAAAACAAAGCGACCCAGTTAAAATGTTTGTTATTTGAAAGTGAGCGTTAACTCCTGAAAGTTTAAATTTCTCGGCAGTTGGCGGACGAGAAGCTCAAAGAACCCCGCCTACAGAAAAGTTGCAGCATTATGTTCTCATAACATGTGTTTGCCGCGTCTTCTCCGCAGGCCACGGCCCAGATGGAGGAGCGCCTGCTGGATATCGTCACCCACTGCTCTCCAGACAGCGTCCTCCCGCTGGCCGACGGCGTGCTGGGCTTCATCCAGCACCAGTTGGTGGAGCTGGTCCGGGATTGTCTGGACAAGTCCCAGAAGGGTCTGGTCACGTCGCGCTACTTCGCCGAGCTGCAGGAGAAGCTGGAGAAGCTGCTTCACGAGGTGAGGAGGGATTGCGAGCGTTCGAGCAGAAACCACAGAATCATGAATAAAACCCGATGGTTACGAAGTGAACTTTTTGCCTGCGATGATGTGATGGATCGACCCGGCGCACGCAATCAGGCCGATCAGTCGATGGTTCTGGTAGCTGGAGGCACGTTCAACAGATCTGAGGGAGGAAATTGTCGGTGCTGGCGAGAGCCGCTTTTGTCACAGGATGCTATCAGGATAAAGTGCTTGTTTCTATAGCAACCCCCCCCCCCCCCTTCAGACTGAAGGCATCTTCCGCTCGTAGAGCCTTCAGCTGGACTCATTAGTTACACCACGGAAAATGCTTCTTTTAATTCAATTTTTATCAGGACAACCAACCTATTATCATCCATTAAATCATTTAAGTTTGACCTACATTTGCTGATTACGACACCTTTTGTTTTGTTACGTTGTTGCCAGGTTAGAAATCTTTTAACCTTTTAATGCACTTTTGTAAGTGGCTTTTAGCATCTATTTCTCTTTAGTTTTATGTTAGGTAGGTTCATATTCTGGGTAACTCTATAAGAATAATTGTTATTTTTAGATTCATTAGAGGCTAATTCTATTCGGAACGATACGAAAAAAAAAAAGAAAAGATTATAACAACTAAAGTAATTGTTAAAAATTCTATGTTTTTTTTTTACGACTTATTATTGTTGAATTCCTAATAAAGCAAGTTTTTAGTTCTAGGACTTATTTTTTCCTTAACCCCCCTTTTTCATATACCATTTAGGGGGTGTTTCTTCCCCTTCAATATAAATAGCAAGAAAATAATATTTGATTATTTCTACATTAGGAAAAAAACGTTTTAAAATGTCATGGCAAGATTTTAATTTGCTTTTCCCATCATTTAACCCTTTTACATTCTCTGGGTCAAGATGACCCGGTGGCCCATCTTTCACCTTGACCCAGAGACGACACAAAGGGTTATGGCTTTTCCTCAGTGTCTTCCGGTCTCATTAAAATTAATGTGTTTTTAAATTCAGTTCCTCAAAGGAGCTTCATCTTCAGCTTGAATTTCTTTCCTTTGTAATCCTCTGTCCTCTGAGCACGGCCGGTGTCGAAGGGATCTCCTGACGGAATCTCTCGCGAACACAGTCGGTGTTCAAGTCGACGACAGACGCCGGCTCGGAGCAGGTCACCGCGCTCGCTGTCGCTTCAGACGTCTGGATGAAATATCATGGATGACTCATTAAGTCTCCACCCACATATGTGCTTTTATTTATTAATTACCCTCGTTGCAAAGTGACTCATCTTCCCTCCTTCCTTCCTTCTCAAACGTCCTTTGTCCTGCAGTATTTTCAAATTATATTTCAACCATATTCACCTTCCTTACTCTCAATAGTCTGAAGAGTCCGTCGTGACACTGATACGATTGTTTTCGTATCCGACGCCGCCATGTCGGCGCAGCGTGTTTTGATGCTCGATCCGTGCCTTTTCTCACCGTCTCATCCCTTCATGTCGGTTTACGACTATAAATAAACGTGACATTCTTGATCCCCTGTCGCCGCTCAGGCCTACGAACGCTCGGAGAGCGAGGAAGTGACCGTCATCATCCAGCTGGTGAAGAAGATCCTCATCATAATCTCTCGACCTGCGCGGCTGCTTGAGTGTCTGGTGAGTCGCCTTTGTTTTTGACTCCAGAGTGTCAAGGAAACGGAAAGAGATGGAAGAAATACTGATTTTATAGTGTGTTTATTTAAGTGGGTCTTAAATAGATGTTGGACTTTATTGTATCATCAGTGTGTGTTTGTACAAAACTCTATTTTCATTGAAATAATGATCTTAAGCCCCGCCCACTGACAACACTTCTGGAGATTAAACCTGGTTTAATATAACCACACCCACTCTCCTGTGATTGGTCAGACATCGAGGTGTGTCACTGCGTGTCGCCAATCCAGGAAGTCTCCACCTCCAAGGGACTCGTTGTATAAACAATGCGGGGCGTGATTACAGCTGGCTGGAGGAGGAGTGAAGCCATTATTACGACATAATGGGCTCTCGTAACCTCTCGTTCGCCCAGATTTCAGACGGGGGAGAACTTTATAAAGTAATACGTTTAAAAAAGGGTCAACATGATGATAGACTAACTGCATCTTTTAGCATTGAAATGTTATTGATAGAATTAGGGCAGTAGGGGGCAGCGTTGCAGAATTTTTATACACTGCAACGAATCTTCCAAAACCCTTTGGATGAAGATGGACTCATTTTAACTTTCTGATTTATCTTGATGGAAAATGTAATAGTTGAATCTATTCATCTGATTATGAGTTTAGTAACACACAGACACTGATGGTCACATGACCTTAATGGTGTTGTAGTGACTCAATTCTGTATGGTTTTCTCTCTCTGTGGCTAATTCGGTTCATGTTGCCACTTTTGGTTCTGCCTCTGTACTCGTACCTCACCACACGTTTTCCTGCTTTTATTCACTTTCTCATTCATTTTCTTTTGGAAGGTGTTGTTAATAATAAATTGTACATAAATCTGAATTTATTAATCAATTTTCCTTTATCTTGGTGACGTTTATCAGATATAAAACTGACAAATGACATAAAAAAAAAACCCTGTCATGTCATTCTCAGGAGTTTGATCCAGAAGAGTTCTATCACCTCCTGGAGGCGGCTGAGGGTCATGCCAAGGTCGGTCAAGGAATCAAGACGGACATCCCCCGCTACATCATCAGCCAGCTGGGTCTGACCCGAGACCCGTTGGAGGGTAAGACGACTCTTCCGTGAAGCGAGTGACTCAAACCTCATTAAAAAGTCAAATGGAACATCTCCGCTCTCACGGTCTCGCCACAACAAAGCCGCTTTTTGACTCTGACCTTTGCGGAGACTCCGGAGTCTGTCGGTTCGAATGCTCTTATGAAAAAGTTGCCATGGCGCTGCCATCCCTGTTGCCGTGGCAATAAGAAAATCTTGGGTCATTTACATGAGACAAATGCCACGGCGCATGCCAGCCCGAGCCTCGGCTTGAGTTCAGAACAGGGCACCGACGGATTCACCGTCTTCACGCCCCACTTTGAAACTCTAGTCACGACAGGTGTGACCTTGTTATGTAATCTTATGAACTGTAATAAACAAGTGCTCAGTGGTAATTACCATCCATTACCATGTTAAAGGGCAACTAATGTGTTGATGTAAGTGTGTGTTAAATAGATATTGGACTCTATTGTATCATCAGTGTCTGTTTCATTGAAATATTGACATTAGAAAAAGATCGTAAGCCCCGCCCACTGAAAACACTTGCTGGAGATGAAATCTCGTTTGCCATGACCAAACCCACTCTGCTGTGATTGGTCAAAAATGGAGGTTTGTCATCAATCCAGGAAGTCTCTACCTCCAAGGTACTCGTATAAACAGAGCAGGCGTGATTACAGCTGGCTGGAGGAGGAGTGAAGCCATTATTACGACATAATGGACTCCACTCTTGTACCCTCTTGTTCGCCCAGATTTCAGAGCGAACTTTATAAAGTAATGAGTTGAAAACATGGTCATGATGAGAGACTTACTTCATCTTGTAGTGGAAGACTTTGACATTTGAAACATGTGAGTCAAGAGAGTTGGAGTTTTACATTAGTTGCCCTTTAATTACTTAATAATAATACTTTCTAGTGCGACATTTGATTTTATTCACAAATATTTTTCATCTTTTCAGATGTACTTCTGATTCATTATCGTCTTGTTCATTTGTGTTTCATCGTTTCTTGCAGACGTGGTGCAGCTTGAACAGTACGAGTGTTCGACGTCAGTCACGGTGCAGACCGACGGCGGTTTGGAGGTAGTTTGTGTCTTTTATCTCGACATTATAAAGATAGAAATTCAAACAATTCAAACAATCACATTTGTCTGCTCTTTTATTATGGCCCACATAAGTAACCATTACTTACTTAATCTGGAGTCCGATTATCCTTATGATATTATGATCTAAGAAGAATCTACAATTAAACTGGAAGTCATTTAAAAGTAATTCCAATAATTTTTATAGTTTTTTTCTTCATCTAGAAATGGAGCGAAATACTATTATAACTACTAATAAGATGACTAGCCCCTGAAAGGTAAAGCACAATAGCAGCATAACAAAAAAAATGATCTGAAAGAAAAATAATATTTAAACAAGAAAAGTAATTAAAAGTAACAATACTCAATAACGAATAGAAGAATCTTCCTTGTTTCTTACCAAAGATACTTGTGCTAACTATAGCTAACTATTCCATACATTGAAAATTAAGGTTCAGTTTACTTTGTTTTCTATTAAGGCAGAGAAAGTTCGAGACTTATGATTACATTTTGTTTCACGACTTTTGCTTAATGACTCTTTTTCTTAGTTCGAGTCAATATTGTATCTGGAAATACAAATAATACATTATTTTTGTGCTACTAAACTTTAAAATGTCAAGGTTGATTGACTGTGTTATGAAAGGCTTTGTGCTACTTAAGTAAAAAATATTATATCTCCAATCTTGGCGTAACCTGGCAACAAGAAGTGCTGCTTTTACTTTTATTCTTAATGCAGGATTTGTGTAGTCAGCAGTTTATTCATTTGAGCAAAACAACCAAGAGCAGAAATTACCAATTAGGATGTAGAGTTTTCATCGTAAGCTCCTGATGTCTCTGATATTTTAAACAATATTTCTGAAACATTTTCAGGCTAAAGCTCCGCAGACACTGACTCGAAGGAAACCTCTTGAGAGTGACTTTGAGACCATCAAACTCATCAGCAATGGAGCCTATGGGTAATAACTTGTTTACCAATATAAGTGATGTTTAATCTCCCTTTCGATCGTCACACAACGATCGTTTACAAAATTAATTTTCTTCAGGGCCGTGTATCTCGTCCGCCACACGGATACACGCCAGCGCTTCGCCATGAAGAAAATAAATCGCCAAAACCTGGTCCTGAGAAACCAGATCCAGCAGGCCTTCGTGGAGAGAGACATCCTGACCTTCGCCGAGAACCCGTTTGTCGTCTCCATGTTCTGCTCTTTCGAGACTCGCCGCCACCTCTGCATGGTCATGGAGTACGTGGAAGGTAAATGTCACTCACGCGGATTCGATTAGCTTTAATCTAACGTGATTGACATTTGTTCGAAGGCGGAGATTGTGCCAACCTGCTGAAGAACATGGGCCCTCTCCCAGTGGAGATGACCAGGATGTACTTCGCTGAGACCGTGCTGGCTCTGGAGTATCTTCACAACTACGGCATTGTGCACCGGGACCTGAAACCTGACAAGTGAGAAGAATCACAAACCGTCTACAAACTACACAACTGTGAGAAAACGAGTTGGAAATGTTTCTTTTAAACGTGCGACTCTGTTGTGTGTCACAGTTTGTTGATCACATCCATGGGTCACATCAAGCTGACTGACTTCGGCTTATCTAAAATCGGCCTGATGAACATGACCACCAACCTGTACGAGGGCCACATGGAGAAGGACACACGGGAGTTTGTGGACAAGCAGGTGATAAACTGCAGTGTTTGTTGAACCTTATTGTATAAATTGGCTTAAATGTATTATTTTAACGCAAATATTTTGTGTCGCTCAGGTGTGCGGCACGCCCGAGTACATCGCTCCGGAGGTGATTCTCAGACAGGGCTACGGGAAACCAGTGGACTGGTGGGCCATGGGGGTCATTCTCTATGAATTCCTGGTCGGCTGCGTTCCTTTTTTCGGAGACACGCCTGAGGAACTGTTCGGACAAGTTGTCAGCGGTGAGAAGTGACTTTTACTTCCATTGAATTCCTCCGAATTTAACCTCTTGAGACCCGAGCTTCTGTCTGGTGTGTCGTGTCACTGGAGAAGTTGTTACATTTCCTGAGTGATGTGTCGATGAAGCTTCATGAAACAGTGTCATATTGTTCAGAGGACAGTAGGGGGCGCCCTCAGCTTAAAAACAATGTGAGGTTTCAATATAATAGCTTTTCAAATCAATAGATTATAGATCAAAGAGTGACATCTAGTGGACTCAGGAAATAGTAACACTGTTTCATGAAGCTTCATCGACACATCACTATCTGTAAGGCCTACAGAACGAAGGATGACAAAAAACGGCCTTAATCTTACATGAGTAACAAAAATAAATACACAAAGGATGTAGTTATACCACACAACTATTCTGAAATTATAACATTTTTGTATATATTTCGTTCTTAAATAATAAAACAATGATGTACAAAATATGTTTTTAAAGGAGTTTTTATGATACTTCAAAACAACAAATTAAAATAGGAGGAAATTAAACAACTTTAATAGCTTATTTATTTATATACTTTGTTTTTTGACTAAAACAGGTACAGCTTGTGATATCAGTAGATGATGATGGGCGTAATGTTTTAAATGTGGCTAATAATTCATTTTTATTTTATAAGCATTGTTATTATGTTTATGATTGACTGTTTTAGTTCCTATATTTAATATGTATACTGTGTGAGTATGACGATCCTATTTTGTGAACTTTAATTTCAAAAATATGGGAAGAATTAATGTTTATCTTATCATATCTTAATGGGTTTCATTATTTTGTAAGAATCCTGAAGGCAAAAATGTTGAGCATAAAATCACCCTAAATTCAGGAAAGTGCATGTATGAGGAAGTGGTGAGTCGATGAAAACCGCTAGATGGCGCCGTCTGCTCTTTAATATCGACAAATTCATTGAAACCTCACGCCATTTTTAAAACAAGAGCGCCACCTAGGGAGCAAATAAAACGAGGAGGTAAAGTTAAAAAATGTAATGTTCCTTGTTGCAGATGACATCATTTGGCCGGATGGAGACGAAGCGCTGCCCACAGAAGCTCAGGATATGATCACTCGTCTGCTGAGACAAAGCGCCCTGGATCGTCTGGGAACAGGTGAGCAGAGAACTTGATGCAAAAAAAAAAGAAACGATCCAAGTCTGAGGTTCACGCTAAAGTTTGATTAATCTCTTCCTGCAGGTGGCGCCACAGAGGTCAAACACCACTCCTTCTTCGACGGCCTGGACTGGAACGGGTTACTGCGACAGAAAGCCGAGTTCATCCCTCAGCTGGACGCAGAAGACGACACCAGCTACTTCGACAGTATGTTCCTGACCTTCAGGATGTTTAGAGAGCAAGTTCTTAAAGTGATAGTTCACCCAAAATCATCTCATTTTCTACTCGTGCTCATGTCGACTTAGGGTTATAGACAAAAATGTTTGTTGATTTTAATGTAGCGACTGGAGCTCAGTTGTCTTCATCTTCGTCCAAAAAGACACTTAAAAACATCCAAATACCTACAAACTGCTCGTCTGTAACGTCCATCGTGTATTGAAGCCTCGACGTGAGGAATCGAGCATGACTAACTCCAGTTGCTACATTAAAATGAACAAACATTTTTGTCTATAACTCTAAAAAGACAAAGATTACTCTGAAAATAATCCCAACCCTTAGTCAACAAGAGTGTGAGTAGAAAATGAGAAAAGTTTAAATTATGGCTGAACTGTCACTTTAAATAATGTTTTAGATGAAAGAACTCAATAACATATTGACTTTTAACTTGAATTGAAAACATTTTTGGACTTAACTAAAATCCAACTTTCATTCTTCACCAGCTCGATCTGACCGCTATCATCATCTGGCATCTGATGAAGATGAGGAAACCAATGATGAAGAGTCTTCCTTGGAAATCCGGCAGTTTTCCTCCTGGTCTCACCGTTTCAGCAAGGTCACTATATTTTTAATACTCAAATCTTAACCTCTGCATCGCGTCTCAATTCCTGCTGATGGTTTTTTTTTGTAGTGATGTGTCGATGAAGCTTCATGAAACAGTGTCATTATCTCCTGAGTCCACTAGATGTCACTCTTTGCTCTATAATCTATTGATTTGAAAATATATTCTATTGAAACCGCACATCATTTTTAAACTGAGGGCGCCCCCTACTGTCCTCTGAAAAATATGACACTGCTTCATGAAGCTTCATCGACACATCACTATAAAATAACGCATAATATTGGACAAAATGGCCCGAATTTAAAAAAAAATCATGAAAACATTAAACAACAAAATAAGTTAAAAGACAGTCAGACGAAAACTGCTGAAAGACCCCCCAACCTCCAGCCCAGTCTCAACCAGAGACCAAATATGTTCAAGACCCCTGATTAAAGCAGTTTAATTGAGTATTAAGTAGTGATGTATCGATGAAGCTTCGTGAAACAGTGTCATTATCTCCTGAGTCCACTAGATGTCACTCTTTGCTCTATAATCTATTGATTTGAAAAGATATTCTATTGAAACCGCACATCATTTTTAAGCTGAGGGCGCCCCCTACTGTCCTCTGAACAATATAACACATCAACACATCACTAGTTTTTGGCGCTGACTGGTCTTTGCACCTGCAGGTCTACAGCAGCACAGAACACCTGGCCACTCCCTCCAACCTGAGCTTCTCGTCCGACCGGAGCCACAGCGAGGAGAAGGAGGACCGTGGTGAGGCCGGAGGTCCGAGTCCTTCTCCGGTCCCAGCAGAGGGAGTCCTGGATCAGAGACACCCCGGACGCATGGCCAGGTTGTGATCGGCTGCAAAGTGCTCTTGGCTATTGTGGTCTAACCGGTCTGTTCCGGGTTCTCAGCCTCCGCCCTCGAGCCTCGTCCAGCTCCTCCCAGTCGGAGCGCAGCACCAGCCCTCTGGTGATGAGCAGCACCCACAGTCTGGAGACCATGCCCCGCTTCGCCCTGTCCACGGACGACGAAGGTGGATCCATATCCTGAGTCTCACTCTCATTATATTTGGTTCTTTTTTTACCAACTCACTCTTCCGTCCTCAGCTGAGGTCGTGGTTTCCAACCTGCGGAGAATCCGGATCCGCAGCAACAGCACCGGAGGGAAACACTCTTCGCCAAAAGACCCGACGACGCCGCGGCGCTTCGGCAACCAGCTGGAGACGCCGGACAGGCAGCGGCTTCCCAGCGGAGGCAAAGTTCCCAAATCTGCGTCCGTGTCCGCCCTGTCCCTCATCATCACCTCCGGTACTGAACCACTGACATGTTTGTTCTGTAGCAGCTCGACTAGTCAAGGTTTAGATTCATAACCAGAACAATTTTAGTTTTTATAGAGAAACACTTTAACATCAACTTGATAATCTCCTGCATTGCAATTATAATTTTAAAATGATCCTAAATTTAAATTCTAATGCAGGGTCTAGTTCAGGGTCAAGGTGACCCGAAAGTAAATGTGTTTTAGGTATCCTGTGTGTTGTCTCTGGGTCAAGGTATTTGTTTTCAGACATTCAGGTCACATTGACCCTGAGATAACACAAGGGGTTAAGTATTAAATATTTTTCTGTTTTAAAACAAAACTTGCTTTTTGTTGGAAAAAACAACCCAAATTTGACATTTTCACTGAGAATATTTGTCACAATTACCTTTAAAATGTTTTCAACTGTTTTTGTAAATCATGACCAGAGCTGATGATTATGAGAGAAACACTTCTAATAGCTAATATATATAATATATTAATCATAATTATTTTATTAATAATATAGTAGTTGGCTAGTTATAAATCAACAATTGAAATTTCTATTTATTTTTTTACAAGGTTTTGTCTTTTCAATTCAGAATAGAACATATTTAATTTTTCCCTTTTTTCCTTCTATTTTATCTACTTGTTTAATGTATTTTTGTACTACTACATGTGGATTATTTTTATTCAGTTATTTCCATGGAAAATGTTTTTATTTTTATTTACATTGAATTTCTTTTTAATTAAAACTCAATAAATGATTGGTTTGTTTTTTTTACCTTATTGCAGCTTTTTATTCTGCATCATTTCTTTTTATTTTATTTCCAATACAAAGTTAAAGCTCGTTTATTTCTTCTGTAATTTGGATTCAAAATGTACTGCCAATTGATTTTTCATCTGTAACATAAAGTATCAAAATCCTCCTTCAGTTTTTCAAGTTCCCGTTTGATTGTTTCAGACGACCTGCCCGGGGGCCTCCAGCCGAGCCCCATCTCCCCTCGATCCTTGTCCTCCAACCCGTCCTCCCGGGACTCCTCGCCGAACAGGGACCTGTCGCTCAGCCCCGCCAGCCTCAGACCTCCCATCGTCATCCACACGTCGGGGAAGAAGAACGGCTTCACGCTGCAGGCGATCCGCGTCTACATGGGCGACAGCGACGTCTACACGGTTCATCACATGGTGTCGGTGCGTGTGGAGACGAGTCCTCGGGTTCATGAGTCTCAGTCGTTTGATATCGTTTTTGTGTGACGCTTTGTCAAGAGCGTGGTGGAGGAGAGCCCCGCCCACCAGGCCGGTCTTCGCACCGGGGACCTCATCACGCACGTGAACGGAGAGTCGGTCCAGGGTCTGGTTCACACGGAGATGATCGAGCTGCTGCTGAAGGTTCGACTCGCATCAGAGCTTCTTCGGAGCCGTATGTCTGACTGTTTGGACTGGTTGCAGAGCGGAAACAAGGTGATGCTGCAGACCATCGCGCTGGAGAACACGTCCATCAAGGTGGGTCCGTCCAGGAGGACCAAGCACAAGGGCAAGATGGCTCGTCGCAGCAAGAAGAGCAGGAGGAGAGACAACTACGACAGGTGCGTTCTTACGGACCAATCATTATTTGTAAAGCGTCTTTTGTCACACCAGGGTCACAAAGCGCTTAAACAACAGAACAATACACAGTTAAAATATATACTTTAAAAGATCAAGACGATATAAGACACAGAAGTACCAAGAAAGTAAAGAAAAAGCACAAATAAAAATGTCTTACGATGTTTATTGAAGGAGTCAGTAGATCATCAAACACAGAGATGGTTCCAAAGCTTAGGAGCAACAGTCTGGAAGGATTTCTCTCCTCTGGTCCTGAAGCGTGTTCAGGAACCATCAGTAGATTCTGATCCACAGACCTCAGAGCCCGAGCTGGGGAGTAAGGCTGGATCAGATCACTGATGGAAAGTCTGACCATGAATAGATCTGAAAGTAAGAACCAGAATTTTAAAGTAGATCCTGAAAGAAACTGGAAGCCAGTGAAGAGTTTTAAGGATCGAAGAAATGTGAGTTCTTCTACTAGAAGTGCGAGTTTTGTATTAACTGCAGGCGAGACAGATCCTTTCTTGTTTAGACACCAAAATAAACTGTTAGAATAGTCTAAATGAGAAGATGCAAACACATGGATTATAAACTCCAGATCATGAACAGTTTCTGGTCAGTTTTCTGCAGTGTTGAACTAGAGACATGTCTTTGTCAAATACAACACCCAGGTTTCTCAGGCTCAGTTTGACAGACTGACCTAAGTCACCAAAGTACTGACTTAACCCTGGAATTTTGTCATTAGGCGTAATAACCAGTGATGCCTTCACACTTATATAAATTAGGTCAATATTTTGGGGGTGAAACGAAACGAGACAAGACGCCTTCATGTTCATACTAACTAACTGATGTTTGGTTGCTGCAGGCGACGCGGCGTGTTGAAGAAGTTGTCCAAGCAGAGCACGGTGATGCACAGCAGCCGCAGCTTCTCCTCCGGCCTCCACCACTCCGTCTCCTCCAGCGAGAGCCTCCCGGGCTCCCCGACCCACAGCCTCTCCCCGGGACCCTCCACGCCGTGCCGGAGTCCCGGCCCGGACCACCAGGTCCCGGCGGAGCCCAACAACTCCCCGCAGAGCACGTCCCCCTGCTCCAGCTCCCCCAGCTCCCCGGCCGCTCACATCCGGCCCAGCTCCCTCCACGGCCTCGGCTCCAAGCTCAGCACGCAGCGCTACACCAAGGTGGGCCGCCGGAAGTCCACCAGCAACATCCCCCCGTCGCCGCTGGCGTGCAACTCTTCCAATCAGCCCATCTCCCCCCAACGCTCGCCGTCGCCTCTGCCCAGCTTCGCCAAAACGCTTCACGCCTACCACGGGAAAACGCTCTCCCCGCCCACCATCGTGCGACACATCGTGAGACCCCGCAGCGCAGAGCCGCCCAGGTCGCCCTTGCTCAAGAGGGTCCAGTCCGCCGAGAAGCTGTCGGGGGTCTACCACTCCGACAAGAAGCTGTACGCCCCCCGCAGGCACACGCTGGAAGTGCCGTTTTACGGCGAGGCCGACCTGCTGGGAGACCCCGACGGGGACGGCGCCTACGGAGGCGTCTACGACCACGGCCGGCTCGGCGGCTACATCGGGGGTCAGAGGATCTGGGACTCGGGGATGGATCGCTCCGAGCAGCTGGTGGTGATGCGGAAGCTCAACCTGTCGGAGCGAAGGGACTCGTTTAAGAAGCAGGAGGCGGTGCAGGAGGTCAGCTTCGACGAGCCCGAGGAGAAGAGCGGCGGCGGCGGCGGCGCGACCACCAGCACCCCGACGGCGCCCAACACTCAGCAGCAGCAGCAGAGGACCTCCTGGATCCTCACCCGGCCGCAGAGCAGCGAGGAGCTGGAGCTGCAGGTGCCGGCGGTGAGGCGGCTCACCCTGGTGCCTCAGATCGCCGTGCAGGGCTCCACGGAGAGCGAGGAGCAGGACGAGTGGGAGCCGTGTTCGGACGGCGAGGACACGGACGAGAAGACGGAAGCGACGCCGCCGCCGCACGAGGAGACGCTCACCGAGAACGACGAACAAACCTCTTCCTCCGCCGTCGAGTCCAGGCAGGAAACGCACAAAGCTCCGCCGAGGACGACGCACTAAACTTAAGGCACTTTCTCACGACGGCGTCACTTGAATCCCTTTTATTTTTTTTTTAATGTTGTAAATATTTGCTCTCAAGCGTTGTTGGACGTTCTGCTGTTATTTATTACCTTTTGAAGTTCAGAGTTCAGAGAGGAGAGGTCGACATTTTTTTATCCATAGAAATGTTTTTTCGTGTGTCAAACGACTGGGGTTTTTCAAGAAAATTGTATTTTTTTAAATGAACTGTCGACGACCGAAGGACCAAAAGATGCAATTCTTGCAGGATTTTATTCAACAAATCTCTTAGTAAGTTTGATACAGTTTATTTTTTTCATCTCCCAACTCCTGACATGAGCAGGATTTCCTTGTTCGTTCTTAAACACGTTTGGTCCTTTAAAACTTTTTAATTTGTGATGATTCACGTCCGATTTTAATCTCATGAAAACTACAGTTTCTCTACCATTTATATTGAGACTTAATTACAAAACACTAGGGTTTTTTTTTTACAAACCACAAATTCCGACTTTTAAACCTCGTCTTTTAATCGGTTCATTATATTTCTCGTGTGTGTATTACAGGTAAATAGTTACAACAGTACAATAAGCTTAATTAGAAAAACTTCGAATGACAAAGTGGAAGTGATTTTCGGTGTTTTTTGCAACTAACAAAAACCTCAAGTCAGGCAAAGAATTATCATATGAAGTCACTATTTCCGATAAATAAATAACCCTAATGAACGCATATCTAGCTAGAGTAACTATTTAAGGAAGTATATATTAAACATAAAAACTTGAATTTGACGAGTTAAGAGTAGCGATCTGACGAGAATACACAAATATTTCAAGATATTTTATTACGAATCATTTTGGTGAACGATAAACGCGACGTTTTTTGTCCCAAAGAGATGTTTAAACACAAAGCTCTACAGAAATATAGGATTCTTGTTGTGTTTTCTCTCTTAAGTAACTACATTTTTCATTTCTCTTCAGTGTTTTGTTAGTATTTTAAAAGACACAACCAGCGTGTTCCTCATGATAAACGTGTTTACATGTGTGTTGTTGTCGACGTTCCTCCTGTTTATGTCGTTCAGCCCTCGATCTGTAGCACAACTCGACATCTAAAAGTACTTCAAACGTCTTCAACAATCGAACGACAGTCGCGGCTCACGTGACGAACCCCTCGCTCGTCGGAGCCAAGATCGTTTAACATTAAAATAAAATCGAAAAATGCCAAAAGTAGCTTTTTAAAGTGAATATTTTTCTAATATCACAAAAGTCTTCAGGACAGTTTCTTCCACGTGCTTCACGTTTGTTCACCAAAACGTTGTTTTTCGATCGACATGAACGCAAATACTCGATGCTGCATCACAACCAGGAATGGGGTTTTTTTTACGACGACCGTTCCACAGTTTCAGGACGTTCTATCGCAGCCAAACCAAGAAAGAAGGTCGATATCAGTTTTTCTAACAAAAAAAAATTAACAAAAAATATAAATTGTTGTGTATTTTTCCTGAAACTGTAGCTTTTGTATCCGTTGACTCACGCGAGCACGTGATCTGTTCCTACTTACTCAGTCGTGTAGTGATGTTTACATCTGGGAGAAAAGTGCACTATTGTATTTTAACTATTTTTCTTTTAGTAACTGATGCTGCAGAAGGATTCACTTAAAAAAAAAAAAAAAAACAGGGCTCGTTTTAAATAAGGGATCTTTCTATGGAAGGACTATTATATATATATATATATATATATATATATGCATCGAGGCGTCTGACGGGGAAACACGAAGCACAGAAAACGTCTCAGTGAATGTTCGACTTTTGTTCTTGATCAAACTGTTGTGCCTCCTGAAAGTTACACGTCAATCCTCGTATTTTTCTGATCCGTCACAACCCTCGCGTTTTTACTTTGTTTTTTTTGTTTTTTAAAGGATTTGGTTTTCGCAAGAGAAACACAGTTCGGGGGAAACAACACTTTCAAACATCTTCCTGTGTGTCACGACACGAGACGTCTTTAGTCGAAGAGAACAAAAACCAAATTGTTTACAAAAAGGTTGCCATTTGTTGTACAAACATTTATATTCTCTGGCTGTTTTGTTTTTTTATATAAGCTGGTGACTGAAGTTGCATATCAAATATCGTTTTGTACTCTTCAACGGTATCTGGTGAGTTAGCATCACGCTGACGACGCTGTCGGCTTCACGGACCGTGACTTTGGTGCTGCAGATTTGTCGTGTGCACTTGTGTGGACGAATAAACAAGTGGTCCTGATCCGACGGGGGTCCTCGGCTGGTGCTAGCTGACCTCGGATCCGTGTCTGTCCAGTGGTCTCTCCTGTGGACTCTCCAGTGCATGCTGCATGAGACGAACTCACATCTGTAATACTTGATGCTGCATGGTAGACCGGGCGTCGCCCGATACTGTGTCTTCTAGTGGATCAAATAAAGTTTCTATTTCTCTTTGGATAAAAAACATTTTCTCCTGCTTGGATATTTGGACGAGGAAATCATATTTTATGTGACCATAGTTCATTTATGCTCTAAAGTTCAATAATGTGTGTAAAGTAAATGGTTTTTTAATTATTATTTACAACTAACGTGAAAATATTCAGTGTTTTTTCATTTTTGTGTTGCAATTAAACTTCTGGCCGCTAGATGGAAGCATCCTTTATATCCTCCGCAGCTTAAAGAATTGAAATCTTGTGAGACCATGACTAAGGACGAGAGGATACATTTGTCCTATGTTATTTTTGAAGATTTTCTTCAAGATACTTTCCAGCCAACTTTTTTAATTTTTTGTTGCAATTAAATCTCCGACCACTTGTTGGCAGTCATTGCCATAGCATGGCAGCTAAAGGGACAATACAATTCTGAGAGACTGAGGACGAGAGGATACATTTGTCCTATATTATTTTTTTTTAAGATTTTCTTCAAGATACTTTCCGGCCAGCCTGTTTTAATTTTTTGTTGCAATTAAACCTCCGACCACCACATGTCCTCCGCAGCTAAATGAATAATACAATTCTGTGAGACAGAGGATACATTTATCCTATATATATATATATATATTTATATATATATATCAACTCTGGTATTTGTCATTACAGGATATAACATAAAATAATATAAATGTAATGAAAGGATATTAATTAAAATAAAATGGCCTATATATAAATAATAAATACAAATAAAATATATTACATTTAACTAAACAATATTCATGATCCAGACAGTGAACCGGGATGTTCTCGTCCGGTTATGGTTTATATTAATTACACTGTTTATTAAATAATTACTTTTTTCATTACAAATAACATGTAAATATTTCCATTCTGTTTTAATTTTGTTTTGCAATTAAACCTCCGACCACTTGATGGCAACCATTGCCATAGCATGTCTTCCGCAGCTAAAGGAACAATACAATTCTGTGAGACTGAGGACGAGAGGATACGGTCGGCTCCAGCAGCTTTTAAAGGTGATGTTTGGACATATTTTGGTTTGAAAACAAATGAAAGCCGTTACGACTTCGTCAAGAGTCATGTGGTCTGTACATTATGTAACACCAGAGTCAAGTACTCGACAATACTACACATATAATTTTTGTATAGTTGCCCCTGTAGCGTGAAATGTATTGTTTTAATTATTGAAATTAGGATATGAAACTGTATTTTTTTTTAAATATAAAAACATACTACATATTTTTATTCAATTATTCAAATAAATTCAAGTTTTTATTAAACAAATTACTATGAATTATTATTAAATTCAGGCTTTTAAAAAACGAAAATGGTTGAATTCATAAACAAAATATTAAATGCCAAAAAAATAACTAATACAAAAAAATGCAAGTTTCAATTTTAAAATGTTAAAGTCAACACATTTAATATTAAATATTCTGATATATATTTATTATATACTTATAAACTCTGGGTAATCGGGGAAAAAGATGAATTCTAATCGCCTTCCATTTTATAATTAAATCAAGTGGCCACTGGGGGTCAGTGTCGCGTCAGGGATCGAGGCGTCAGAGCCGAAGAAGAGTGTCCTTCACAACAGCAAACATGGCGAGCGCCACCAAAATCGTCCGAAGGATTCGAAACTTTTTCTCAGGGGTGAGTGACGACGTGACGCACGAGTCAGTCGTGGACGAATAAACACATTTACCAGAGAGTTGAATGTATGGAGTCGAAAAAAAGCGCGTTGTTTAGCTAACGTTAGCTTGTTTAGCAGCGAAACAGTTTTAAAAATGACACTTTTCCTTCCAGCATGACCTGCAGGCCAAACTTCAACTGAGATACGGGGAGATCGCGAAAAGGTAAACGTTATAAAAAGTCATATTTTAACACGTAAAAAATGTTCGCCTTCTACGTATGTTCTTATTTCTGTATTTAATTGTGTTTATGTTCGTCTACTATACAAAAGAAAGCGACGGTTATTCCTTAAAATATGATCCAGACATTTCTTCCATGTAAGTTCATTGAGCATCTTGACCTCTGACCTCTGACCTCTTCCCTTCCTCAGGACGCAGCCGCCACCGAAGCTGCCAGGTGGTCCGAGCCACAAGTTCGCTTTCAACTATTATTGCACGAGGGATGGCAGGAGAGAGTCCGGTCCGGCCACCGTGGTCATGTCCAAACAGAAGGCTCTGAGTCCAGGAAGGTAAGACTCGCTTCCTGTCGAAGACGCGTCCTGTTCCTGTCGAGCTTCCTGTGCAGTTGAACATCGCTTTGATGGTCGTCTGTTTAAACCTTATGGGAATCAATGAGCGTCTTTAAAAGTGTTTATTCATTTGTTTGTAACGATAAAGTAGTTCACCTTAATTTAAAATCTATTTTTCTACTCGCCCTAATGTCGACCAAGGGTTGGGATTATTTTCAGAGTAATCTGTTCCTTTTTTTGAGTTATAGATAAAAATGTTTGTTCATTTTAATGTAGCGACTGGAGCTCAGTTGTCTTCGTCTTCATCTTCCTCCAAAAAAGACACTTAAAAACATCCAAATACTTCTGTGACGTCCATCTTGTATTGAAGCCTCGACAAGAGGAACTGTTTGGAAAAAACGTAAATAAATGTATATTTTAAGCTGGTTTGTTGTAGGGATAGACATAATCGGCCGGACCGATAATCGGCATTTTAAGGCATATCGGCATCAGCCTTTTTGATAATCCGACGGCCGATAAGAGATCAATTTTAAACGGGCGCCACTACTCGGTCTCCACTTTTGCCCCATATCTCTGTGACGTTTAATAAAAATATGCTTGAAGTATGGCTGCACGATTAATGGTTAAAAAAAATCACAATCTCATTTCCAAGTGATGACGATTATTAAAAAAATAGTACCGCATTTTGATTGGGGACGTCACGTGCATAAAAACAAGCGCTTCCTTTCCTTCCTCAACAAGTGATAGCGGCAGAGATAACGAGAGCAGTTGAGAGTGTGAAGAGAAATGAAGGAGAAAAGTTGTGTAACACATTTAAATCCTGAAATGGGTTTGTACATAAAATCGAGGTGCAGGTCTGCAGGATTTTCTGCTGGCGTCTCGGGATGTGCGTGCGTGTGTGCGTGCTGGTGGCATGTTTGTGTGTGTGTTATGTGAAAGTGTGTTATCTTTTAACAATCACATAATTCTAATAGTATAAATAAAAATATATTGATGTATATGACAGAGGAACAAGAGCAACTGTGCAAACATGCAAGTCATTTTTATTTTTTAGAGTGTGCAGTAAAAGTCACTAATAAATATATTTTCACTTTTAGCTCGTTTTTGCAGAAGTTTTTTAAGTATTTACCATGAATATAGTACGTCTGTTCATTGTTTTTTGTTCAATGAAGTGCAATAAATATTTATATTGGGGGGGGGGGGTCGTGATCTCAATACTAAGAAAAAAACCCCACCAACTTTATTCTAATTTTGTCCAGAATCGTGCAGCTCTGGCTTAAAGCCATTTAAACAAAGTTAAGTGTTGGGGTTTGTATTACTCAAAAAATTGATTCCAATATATTAACTTTCACTTCAAATGAATATCGGCTCCAAATATCGGTTATTGGCCTCCTTGACTACTAATAATCTGTATCCTTATCGGCCCTGAAAAAAAACATATCAGTAGTGTGTAGTGTAGGGTCTCCATCTCTCAGCTTCCGGTTTACGCTAAAAATAATCTTAAAATATAGATAAAAGTTTATTTTTAGTTCAATTTTCCCTTTAAGTTATGAACGTCAAACATATGATTTTAAAGACGTTCAAGATGATTCACTTTCCTCTTCTTTATTTCTCAGTCAAGCTGCTGAAGTCCCGTCCAAAGCCCCGGTGACCCCCGGAGCCTCCTACCAGCCCCCCTCTCTCTCCACTGACCAGCCCTACCTTTGAGCAACACCTTCAGCATCAATAGTTGCTTCTACACCTTGTTTGCTGGTCATTTCTTTAACTTAACCTGTGAATAAAAATATCTGAATATATACTTTCAATATAATTTTTTGGTTGGAGTGAAAATTATGGTGGATTTAAATTTACATTTATGTAGTAACTGAGTAGTAACGATAAAAACAGAAGCTTATTTATAAATTTAAATCAATAATCTTTTTTTTTTTTTTAACTATAAGTTTTTATATGTATAGCTGCATATCTTTTTAAAGAATAGGAATTAAAATAATAAGAGTGTTGATAGAGCAAAATATTTTATACATCACCAATGTGTTACCATAGTAACTGCCCGAATACAAATAAAGTTACATTAATTAATCATTCCATATAAAACAAATACTTGTTTATACTGAACCCGTAGTCAAAGTCACCACTTGAAGTCTAATGTATTCATTATGTTTGACGATATAATAATAATATTAATTATAATATTAATAATAATTATAGTTATTATAATTTGTATTATTATAGTTATTATGATAAGCAAAAACACATCGTGCTTGAAAATACAAATTAAGTTAACAACGTTTTTTTAACGCTTTCTAGCAAATCAATCAATTCTGACTTGATCGAGAGGAAGTTCCCATAACTCTTAGCGGTCAGGAGGCATCAAACCAAACATTGAGTCGATAAAATGTTCTTTATAGTCATTATGTCATTATTTATACTTAAACAACATTAATTACTTTCAAAATATACATCGGTTTCTACTTATTTATATTGATTTAATTACTTTTCATTCTCTGTTACTTTTTTCTTGTTTTCTCCGTTTTTAGTTTTTGATTTTTTTTTTTCTTTAAACACTAGTTCAATCAAAAGCCAATGGAAAAAATGTTTATTATTCTGTATTTGCCAATTTGGGGGAAGAAAAACAATATTTTATTAAAAACAGACTTGTAATAATTTAACTTATATTTTTTATAAATAACAAATAAGTACGTCTCGTGTTGAAATATCAAATAATGGAATCGTTGAATGAATTAAACTTGATCTTCTGTCCAGGAACTCTTATAATAACAACATTTATTAGTCTTGTTATTATTGGTCGTAAATATGAGACGCGCCTCCCTGAATTTCACACACAAGCGACGCTGACGTCATCTCTCCGCGCCGTGTGCCGTGAGCATGGGACACCTTGGACGTTTGTTTGCTGCGGAATTTCTCATTTTTCTGCTTCTTTATTCAGGTAAAAACCTCTCGTTATTCTCGCACATTTCCGTGTTTGAAGTGAAACAACAAAGTGCTTTTTTTGTTCGTGCGTGTGAACGTGCGACGGAAAGTTAGTCATGAATTGCAGCGACTTATGTCATCGTCATATTATTTATATTAAAAATGTAATAAAACAGAAAATACTTGGAGCTCAATACTTTTTAAAACTTGCACGAATTAAACAACATTACGTTAAGTGTTAATAATTGATAACGGGAACTAATACATTTCCAATTCATATTTAATCGTTTATTAAAATTGTGATAAACGTTGTCTCTGTAAGTGCTTAGAATGCATTTTAACAAGAATAATAAGTTTTGGTTTAATTTTGAATGTAGGATTTCTGATTTAATTATGAAATTCTAGCAAGAAAAGTGACAATATTGTGACTGTAGGTTCAAAATATTGAAATGTATTCTATCTAAAACAACTTTTAAATGATCAATAACAAATATATTATTTATCTCATCAATGGAGGCTCCTCTGACCTTTTTGTTTTCATTTAACCTCAACTTTAAACTATTAATTTAACCTTTTATTATTTCTAATTGTCATTTTATTTTTCACAATGACCTCCACCTTGTTTCTGTGTGGAAACCCTGCAGGCCTGTGTGAACGTTCCTGCCGCTCACAGCTGGAGTTCAGGTGTTCTGATGGATCGTGTGTCGCGAGCGAGAAGGTCTGTGATGGACCTGCAGACTGTGAGGACGGATCAGATGAACGTCAGTGCGGTGAGTTATCAGGAGAAACTTTGTTGATGTAACACAACGACTTGTTACCATATCTTTAGAAAATCATCTTCATCCTGGTTTATTTTGATGCTCAGTTCCATCTGAGGTCACGCCTTAAATAACCAGGTCATCTATTAAGTTTATTATTATTATTGCACAGAGTTGTACTACAAAGTATTTAGTTTATACTTATTCTTATTGTTTTAATTGAGTACATTTAAAATTTTAATGTATTAGTTTCATTATATGAATTGTGTTTTTTCCATTTCAAAAAATGCAACTAAAACACCAGGACATTTAACATTTTATTTTAAATATATAACATGTACAAAATACATGTTTTCTCGTGTGTTCTCACTTTGTTTAGCCATATTACTTTGAACTAAAAGTACCCCTGTCCTACGATCTTAAATTTCACTGTCAAGTAAAATATTTAATTCTGTGCTTATCAAAGAAACTACATTTGTTTAAACTTGTTGATACATTGTGAAGAAAATACTACAGTTTTATTTGCATCCCTTAGTTTAACAAGACATAATACTCCCTTTAAAATGCTTTACATTCATACTTTAAATCTCTAATCCCAAATTAAACAGGATGTTGATTCTTTTAGACAAATGTTGCACTTGTTTGATCAATGGTAAACAAACTGCATTTTCTTTGGGATTAAAAAAAGAATGTTGGTCATGTGTGCCGGCTTGGATTAGATTAACAGATATTTGAAGCCACGTTGTGGACTCAGTGATTCTACCATTAGTTCCTGGTTATTCTTGTGTATCAAACAAAGAAATGAAAAATAGATTTTTAATTTTAAATACCGTAAATCGCAGTTTTTTTCATAGTTCAGCCGGGGGTGCGATTTATACTGTGGAGCGATTTATGTGTATTAACGCATTATTACCGGTATATCATTTTACATGTCACATAAACCGCAAGAGGGCGCTCTAGCCTGTGTTGATAATTTCGACGTAGAAGAGGAAGCGCCGCATCTTCTACCTCCGGAGTTATTAGCGGAGTTGTTTAAAAGTGACACCGAGGATGAAGATTTCATTGGAATTGAGTTATTTGGAGTTACACGGATGGTTTGGTAAACTTCTTAGCATGTTATTTATGCTATAGTTCTCTGAATAACTCTTAATATGTTATGTTAACATACCAGGTACGTTCTCAGTTGTGTCATATTGTGCCTCTATTCTATTTTTAAATTGCCTTTCAAGATGACATGTCTGTCCTTGGTGTTGGATTTTATCAAACAAATTTCCCCCAAAAATGCGACTTATACTCCAGTGCGACTTGTATATGTTTTTTCCTTCTTTATTATGGATTTTATGGCTGGTGCGACTTATAGTCCGGAAAATACGGTGTATGTATATATTTTTTTCTCTCCACAGATGCAACTTTGTGTAAGAAAGATGAGCTCACCTGCCTGAGTGGACGATGTTTAAACAAGCGCCTCTTCTGCGACGGCGTCGACGACTGCGCCGACGGCACCGATGAGATCTTCTGCCGAAACTGCAGCGTCGGCTTCTTCTCGTGCGGCCGCGTCTGCCTGTCCAGACTCAAGCTGTGCGACGGTCGGAAGGACTGCAGGGACGGACGGGACGAGTCCGAGAAGCTGTGCAGACCCTCCAGACCCTCCAGACCTCTGCAGCACACCGTCTCGACCTGTTCCGGGTCCGAGTTCCGGTGCGGCGACGGCCACTGCGTCCGTCTGAGCTGGAGGTGCGACGGTTCGCCCGAGTGCTCGGACGGCAGCGACGAGATGGACTGTGGTGAGTTTTGATGTTGAAGCTTTTGATGGAAGATATGACGATAAATGAGAAAATGAAACATCAGGAACTTAAATATCAGAAATAGTTTTATTGCCATTGTAGGTGAAGGGTTTCATCGAGTAGGAATTTCCTGTGGAATTAGAAATAGTGATGTGTCGATGAAGCTTCATGAAACAGTTTCATATTTTTCAGAAGACAGTAGGGGGCGCCCTCACCTTAAAAATGATGTGAGGATTCAATAGAATAGCTTTTCAAAGCAATAGATTATAGAGCAAAGAGTGACATCTAGTGGACTCAGGAGATAATGACACTGTTTCATGAAGCTTCACCGATACATCACTATACAGTATATAACTGCAGCATCTACACATAGAGCAATTCTAAACAAGTAGATAATAAGGTTTTTTCACATATTGTCCTCATGTATTTCCTCATATTGTTTTTAAACTGAGGGTGCCCCCAACTGTCCTCTGAACAATATGACACTGCTTCATGAAGCTTCACCGACACATCACTATATATAACTGCAGCATCTACACATAGAGCAATTCTAAACAAGTAGATAATAAGGTTTTTTCACATAGCACCTCATATTGTTTTTAAACTGAGGGCGCCCCCAACTGTCCTCTGAACAATATGACACTGCTTCATGAAGCTTCATCGACACATCAATGCTCTCCAGGCGTGTGTCACCTATGATGGATACATGTCAGAAATGTTGTAATTCGAGCAAATGGATGTAAATCAAGTCAGCGATGAAGGGTTGATGACGCTTCATGGACCTCTTTTTCCGAGCTCATAGTGAAACTGTTTCACGAAGCGTCTTCACAGAAAGAGATATGAGATCAGACGAAGACATTTGCAATATTTTATACATATTTAGAGTGTAATGCCAACTTGTTTATTTACGTCGGGCTGTGAATTGATAAGAAAACACCTCAAAATGCAATTCAAAAAATTATATTTTGTAATTAAATGTTAGGTATAGATTCTGGTCGAAGATCCTTCAACGTTTCACTCCCTCGTTCCGACGTTTCTGTGCTTGCAGATGTGAACGAGTGTCTGGTGGACAACGCCGGCTGCTCTCACGGGTGTGTGGACCTCAGCATGGGCTTCCACTGCTCCTGCCCCGAGGACATGAGGCTGGTGGACGACAGACGCTGTGAGGGTACGAGTGGATCCTGCTAATCAATTCAAATCTAAAACATTGATCTCTTTGAATCAACTGTTGAATCAACTGTAGTTGCCTCTAGGGGTTTACTGGCAACGGTTGAATCTGTACGTTAAGTATTCTGTAGTAACGAGTATATATGTGTAGTATTGTCGAGTACTTGACTCTGGTGTTGTAGTATTTACAGACCACATGACTCTTGACGATGTCGTAACTGCTTTTTGTTTGTTGTTTTGAAACCAAAATATGTCCAAACATCAGCTTTAAAAGCTGCTGGAGTCACTGTATCCTCTCGTCCTCAGTCAACGCAGGGATCCCGCAAGGTTTTCAATGTTCCCTTAGCTGCGGAGGACATGCTATGGCAATGGTTGCCAAACAGCAGCCAGACTTTTAATTGCTACACAAAATTATAGCAGAAATATTTTCATGTTAATTGTAAAAAAAAATGTAGTTATTTTATACACAGTGGAATGTAATACAAACCATAAAAGAACTATAAAAAATCATATAAAAATATACAGTACAGGATAACTGTATCCTCTCGTCCTCAGTCATCACCAGGATCTCGCGGGATTTCAATGTACTTGTTTATTATATATTTCTTCGACTATATAAACACTTTTTTGAAATGTAAACCATAAAAATAACGATGATGAAAATTGGATATGATTTGAAAGCCAAAAAAAAGGTGAAAACAGTTTTGTTGAATATCAAAACGGTATCATTAAAAAAAAAACTATATATCGATATTTTCTCCCGTATGTCTGTTGGTGTGAAGACGCTTAAGTGTGACGTCTCTCATCAGAGGTCGACCGGTGTCTGGATAAAGATGTTTGTGCTCAGCTCTGTGTTCACACGAACAACAGCTTCATCTGTGACTGTGTTAATGGCTACGTGAAGAACACAATAACAAGCGAGTGCAAAGCCAAAGGTGAGTCTGGTCGTTGTGTCGTGTCCAGAAGTGAACTTATCATTCGTCTCCAGGTGAAAAGCCACAACTGGTTTTCACCGATTCTGAAGGAATCCGCTCGGTGCGTCTCACTGGAGCTGCTTCTCGGAGAATAACGACTCGTTCTTCTGGATCAGGACCGGTGGCCGTCCTGGTCGCTAACAGAACCGTGTTCGGGTCCAGCAGAGGATCCATCTACAGGTCAGTGGTTCCCCCGGCATGTGTGATCGATGAACAAATAAGAGAGAGGCTCTGGTTCTGGACTTCAGTTCTGATGGAAATGAATGCAACCGCCTTCTCTCAAAGCAGAATATATGAAGAAAAATATTTTAAAAAAACTTGTTCGTTGTTCAAACTCCTTCTAAAAAGTTGCTAATGTTCGTCCAGTGTGTCCCTGAGTGGAGATCCAGACGAGGCCACCATCTTGTTTAAGGTCCAGGGTTCGGTCTCGGCTCTGGCCGTAGACTGGATCCACCACCTCATCTACTGGACCAGTTTGGAGGGAGAATCGGTCAGCGTCGGACGACTAGACGGGTCGGCTCAACGTCGGATCATAGAAGGACTGGAGCGTCCTTCTGCCGTGACCGTGGATCCTCTACAAGGGTACGAATCCTAGTGACGTGTCGGTGAAGCTTCATGAAACACTGTCATTATTTCCTGAGTCCACTAGATGTCACTCTTTGCTCTATAATCTATTGCTTTCTATTGAAACCTCACATCATTTTTAAGCTGAGGGCGCCCCCTACTGTCCTCTGGAGGATATGACACTGTTTCATGAAGCTTCATCGACACATCACTAACGAATCCATTTAATTCCTCACAGTTTCATCTTCTTTGCCGACTGCGGGAGTTCACCGAGGATCGAGCGGGCGACCCTGGAGGGCCGGGACAGGCTGGTCCTGGTCTCTGCGGGGATACGTCGTCCAGTTGCTCTAACTCTGGGTACTTTTGTGTCTCAAGATATGAAGTATTTTAGTCCTCAACGTGTGCTGCCGTCATCACGCTACACAATACTGAGTATATTATGATGCAACTGTTGAGTAAACAATACCGTTTAACCAAAAGTTAGTTTTCATCTCAAATGCAGCTTCTTTTATATTCTTTTTAAACCATTAACACCATAAAAAATACAAAGTATTCATAAAATACATGTATTTTAAAAAAAATGTATCTAGTTAAAAGTTGGAAGTATCTTTTGTATTGTGTTGTGCTTTTCTATTTATATTACAATGTTGTTTTTCTTCTTATTTCAATTGATCTTCGCATTGAAAATAAAACATAGTTTCTTAATCAAAAATGGACAAAACATCATGATGTTTGTATTTTAACTATAACTTTAATATATCTACAGTTTTTAACATTTGTTTTCATTGTTTCTTTATGTCAAGATTGTTGTCCAAAAGTCAATTTTCTTGTGGTAGTAGTTAGTTTATGATTCTAGTCCAGGGTAATTAAGAATAAGGGGCCATGAAAACCATCAGGGGCCACATTGACATCATACCAAAAAATTTTTCAATAATAAGTTCAAAATATAAACGACGGTATATAAATCTCTGTCTCTCGTTCATAGACTTTCCACGCCAGCTGCTCTACTGGGCCGACGAAGGAACCAGGACCATCTCCAGAGTCGATCTCGAGGGTCGTCATCGTAAAGCCGTGGTGGAGTCTAACGGTTACCTGGACCGGCCCTCGGGCCTCGCTGTGTTCGAGGTAAGAAGACGATAAACACGCACGGAGAGTGAAACGTCTGCGTCTGGTTTCGAGCTTTTAGAACTTGGTTGGATATTTACAGTCTTTGATCCAGATGCAGATAAAAGTATTTTGATATCAAATATGTTCTGTCTGCAGCAAAAATAAAGGAAGTGACCTCACTTTGTCAATACCTTACTTTGGAACTGGAGAAAGTATATTATACTGTTGTATAACTTACTTACTTGTATTAATGGACACACACAAACACAGTAACACACCAACACAGTTGCACACACAAACAAAATAACAGACTGGACACACACAAACACAGTAACGCAAACAAACAAAATAACAGACTGGACGCACACAAAACAATAGAACAAACAAAATAACAGACTGGCTAGCACAAACACACTAGTACACATTCATCAACACAATAAGAACAAACAAGAACAGACTGGACACACACAAACACAGTAACACACACAAACAAAATGACAGACTGGACACACACAAACACAGTAACGCACACAAACAAAATAACAGACTGGACGCACACAAACACAGTAACACACACAAACAAAATAACAGACTGGACACACACAAAACAATAGAACAAACAAAATAACAAACTGGCTAGCACAAACACACTAGTACACATACATCAACACAATAAGAACAAACAAGAACAGACTGGACACACACAAACACAATAACGCACACAAACAAAATAACAGACTGGACACGCACAAACACAGTAACGCACACAAACAAAATAACAGACTGGACGCACACAAACACAGTAACGCACACAAACAAAATAACAGACTGGACGCACACAAACACAGTAACGCACACAAACAAAATAACAGACTGGACAACACACAAAACAATAGAACAAATAAAATAACAGACTGGCTAGCACAAACACACTAGTACACATACATCAACACAATAAGAACAAACAAGAACAGACTGGACACACAGAAACATAATGTCAAACACAATAACGCACAAAATGACACACTGGACAGAAACAGTAAAACAGACACAAGAACAAATACATTAACATACACAGACATAACGCAAACATACACAGCTAAAAAACAAAATAACACACCACACAAACACAATAATACACTGGACAAACACAATAACACACCATACATACACAAACACACTAGACACACACAAACGTAATAACACGCTGGTCACAAACGAACACAGTAACACACGCAAACACAATAACACACTGGACACACATACTGCACCTAGTAAAACATAAAAACACAATGACACACACATGCAGAGTAGAGCATCCAAACACAACAACACATTGGACACACATGCACAGTAAAACGCACACAAACACGGGTGAATAGATAATGGTTGTGTTTAAGAGTTGTGAGGAGGATTCTAAGAATCTTTAAGTGTCACTTTTGTCCGACCAGGGTTTTGTGTTGTGGAGCGACCAGACCACTCACTCCATCTGTCGGGCCAGCAAACACAACGGCAGCCTCTTCCAGGTCCTGCTCACCGACACCGTCTCACCTGGAGGTGTCGCCGTCGTGCAGCCGCTCCTGCAGCCCGACAGTAGGTGCCGTGGAGCGAGGCTCGCATGTTCTCTCTGACATGCTTGTGTTCAGGGGTGTCTGCGTGTGGACGTCCAGGCGTGGTGTGCTCGCGGGAGTGCGACCCGGCGGCGTTCATCTGCTCGCAGGAACCCCCCGCGGTGTCCCGCACGGCGTCGTCCTTGGATCCTTCCGATCCCATGTTCGCAGGAGTCCTGTCGCTCGTCGGTGAGAGCGCGGCGACTCTCGTGTGGAGAATCACACGCTAACCACACGCTTTGATTCCAACCTCTAGTGTTTCTGAGCGCCTTGTTCGTGGGGACGACGCTGTGGTGGTGGAGGGAGGAGTCCAGGCCGAGCCTCACCGTCCAGAGTTTCTTCCTCAAGGAGTCTCAAGATCCGCTGCTGCAGACGCACTCGTGACGACCGGCAGGCGAGTGAACCTTCGCGTAAACAAACCCCTTCCTGTCAGAAGATCTTCCTGCAGTTGTTAGAACCACGAATCCTTAAATTCAAACTTCACTTATTTTCTACTCGCCCTCATGTCGACAAAGAGTTGGGATATTTTCAGAGTAATCTGTTCTTTTTTAGAGTTATAGACAAAAAAGTTTTTTCATTTTAATGTAGAGACTGGAGCTCAGTTGTCTTCGTATTTATTTTCGCCCTTAAAGATCAACTAGGTTAAAAAACGCTCCTGACTCACTCGCATGTTTCAAATGTTGAAGTCTTCCTCTCCAAGATACAATAAGTTCCTCATCATGACCATGTTTTCTACTTATTACTTTATAAAGTTGCTCTGAAATCTGGGCGAACGAGGGGTTACGAGAGTCAATTATGACGTAATATTGGCTTCACTCCTCCTCCAGCCAGCTGTAATCATGCCCCGCTTTGTTTATACAACAAGTCCCTTGGAGGGTGACAAACCTTTATTTTTTTTTACCAATCACAGCAGAGTGGGTGTGGTTATGGTAATCAAGCTTTCATTTCCAGAAAAACAAAGTGTTTTCAGTGGGCGGGGCTTAAAATAATTTTCTAAAGTTTGTGTGGCTCCTCATGTCTCTCAGGTGCTTCCTGACGCTTTCACCTCCTGCACCAGAGATTCATGATAACCAGACAAATCTAACACTTTCTGTGAAGTTATTTAGTCGGTAAAATAATTTATTAAACATCATCATGTGCTTCTTCGTCTAAGTTGTTTGACTTTTTTCAGTTAATATTCATTCTAGTGTGTAGTTTTCATCAGACATTTTGTAACATTTATGAAATAATGTCCAAAGTAAAAAAAAAAGCACATTTTTGTTTCTCCAAATATCTTTTTAACACACCGCCATGTTTAAAACGCAACTGTATGTATGAACTTTATTATAGATGTACTTTTTTAGCCTCCTCTGGTTCATGCACACTTGCTTTTGCGCAATCTTTTGCCTAGAGTGCTTTATTTATTCTAAAACAGTTACTCAAACCTTGAATATAAATATTCCTTTTTTTAAAAGCGGCTGGATTTTCATGAAGCGGGTTCGAAAATATCGATACACAAATATTATCCACGAGACGTTATCGTTTTTTTTTTCTTTTTGCTACGGGATTATATTTTCCGTTGCAATGAAACTTCCAGTTGCTAGATGGCAGCAGTTATTACGTGCTACACAGCTTAAGAAACAATTAAATCCTGCAAGATCCCTGTAATGACTGAGGACAAGAGGATACAATGACTCCAGCAGCTTTTAAAGCTGATTTCATTTGTTTTGAAACCATAATATGTCCATACATCAGTCATGTGGTCTGTAAATTCTGCAACACCAGAGTCAAGTACTTGATAATATAACTCATACATCCTTGTTACTACAGTTTCACTATGTCGTATAATATCAGTTTTAACACGAAACACTTTTATATAAAACACGTATTTTTGTGACTATTGGGTTTTATTTTTGAAAAGTCGTGCACAGTGTCTCCTCCTAAATGTACTTTGAAAATTGTGTTACGAATGTCCAGGTGACCAGCGACCTGCTTTACAGTTTCTGGTTGGAGATGGATGTTGCGTTTATTTCCATCATGCATGATCTACAGAGAATTCATAATGTAGCCTCCAGAAAGGGAAAAAAACTTTTTTCTGTAAAACCCTTTTTCGTAAAAGTTTTTTGTTTCAAACTGTTGCAGTTACACTAAATTGACAGAGGGGGAACCAGAAACAAACCTTTCAATCTTGAACGACGACGTCAGGTTTTCAAGAAGGATTTACATTTTCAAAAGTCCCTGTTTTGTTTAGCAGGACGACCTGTCGCACTGTAATGAAGCAAAGTTTAAATTTTCATTATTTTTTTCAAAGCTTTCAGCCGTAAAAAACGAAATGTTTAAGTAAAGATGGCGGTCGTGAGGCGGCGGCGCCGATGAAAGGGATTTTCCTAAAGAGCGGCTTTCCTCGGTTGTGTCGGCTTTTAAAGGCTCAAGTTGTCTAAAGTGAGTTCTAAGCTTCTGGCCTCTTCCTGCAGGAATCTCAGCCTAAGCTGGACTTGGACGCCGACCCAGATTAGCGACACAAGCGCTGCACTGACTTCACCGGCCCAGCGTCGCCATAGCGATGGAGAGCCACTGGCGATGACATCACAGGTTTGAGCTAAATCACCGCGAAGACTTCCTGAACATGCTGGATTTAGTTTTTAGAAGAACCGCTGCTCTTAGGTGCTTCTGACTGTAAATGTTTTCGTTAAATTAAGTCTATTTATTATCGTTAAAATAGTTATAAACTCTGAGATTTTCTTTTCTCTTGACGGCCGTTCAAAGAACTGAAGAATTGATCCGCTTGTGGATTTTGGGATCGAAACATCGACTATTTTTGTACATTCCAGTGTTTTGCGTTCGAGGCCGTACGGTTGTTTTGGTGCCTTCTGTGCTGTCGACCGCGTCACAGCTTTCACTGAAAATGAAATGTTAAAAAAAAAAAGCACAATAATTTAATTTATGAAAGTAAACTTGGAATGAAAGTGTAGAAATTGAGTCAATGTCGTCTGTTTATGTTCAAAGTTTCTCTCATCAGCCTATGTTTGTATTCGATTGATTTAATTTGATAATAAAATGATAATATATCAGTTATTATCATGACGTGATAATAACTGGGTAATAAAATGTAAGTTACAGTATGTGCCAAGGTGTTGTACATACAAATATTGACTAATATCTAAGTGCAACATCTATACAATCAATTAAAAAACGTATCTTAAATAAAATAATGAACGATTATTTTAATATCTATCGACTTTATTTCACCTAGGTGGCAGCACTGAGCTTCCGTGGCTGAAGATGCAACAATAACATGTTACTAATAATATTGTTCATCACCAAACAAACGTTGAATATACAAGGATAAGATCATTTTGAATTGTGGGGAAATGCAAATGGCGTCATAAAAATAGATCTTGGATATCTAACTTAAGTTTTTACATGCATTATTGTAAGATTTTTAAAGAGGAAATAATCCTAAAGTTTATTGGATTTTAGTTAATCGTTAAAATTAAAAAGTCGGCACTTAAAATCACGTAAATAGTTTAAGAAAAACTACAAGGAAATGTATTTAATTATAATTTATGAACGTATAAAATCCTTCCAATGGTATGTACTTGAAATGCTGACACTTTTAATTGATATCCGACTCGAGAACTGCTTTAGTTGCTCTATTTTAGTTTATTTTTTTGTGGTTTGCACTTCCTTTGTCATTTGCTGGAATTAGGCCGCAGCATCTCTAGCGTGATGTTCAGCACCATCGCTAAGGGGATGTGGTCTAGTGATGAAAACCTCAAACGCTATTTCCAAGTACCTTTGAAAGTTTGACGGTTTAATATCTGCGAGTTTAGTGGTTAAGTGGTCGTGATGTTCGCTGTTTCTGGATGTTTTGTTCGGAGAAGGTTTTGGGTTAAAGGTGAATAATGTGTGTGGAGGTGGAGGAACGATTTATCATGTGTTTTCTATTTATTTAGAGACGGTTTATTGTGTTCAGGGCAGCTCTTTTCCTTGACTGTGATCAAGTAAAGTCAATTGTTTGTGTTCACTCTGCCTTAATAAAGATCACTGGCCTCAGAACTCTTCCTCCGTTTTTATTCTTTCTTATGTTTACATTAACATTTATCCTTTTAAGTATAAACCATAATACTAGCTATTTATAATAGCTATAATCATAATACTAGCTATTTGTACTAGCTATAATCATAATACCAGCTATTTGTACTAGCTATAATCACAATACCAGCTATTTGTACTAGCTATAATCATAATACCAGCTATTTGTACTAGCTATAATCACAATACCAGCTATTTGTACTAGCTATAATCACAATACCAGCTATTTATACTAGCTATAATCATAATACTAGCTATCTTTACTAGCTATAATCATAATAGTAGGTATTTGTATTAGGTAGAATCATAATACTAGCTATCTGTACTAGCTATAATCATTAACCAGCTATTTGTACTAGCTATAATCACATACCAGCTATTTGTACTAGCTATAATCACATACCAGCTATTTGTACCAGCTATAATCACAATATTAGCTATTTGTAATAGCTATAATCATAATACCAGCTATTTGTACTAGCTATATTCATAATACTAGCTATTTGTACTAGCTATATCATAATACCAGCTAATTGTACTAGCTATAATCGTAATACTAGCTATTTATACTAGCTATAATGATAATACCAGCTATTTGTACTAGCTATAATCATAATACCAGCTATTTGTACTAGCTATAATCACAATACCAGCTATTTGTACTAGCTATAATCATAATACCAGCTATTTGTACTAGCTATAATCACAATAGCAGCTATTTGTACTAGCTATAATCATAATACTAGCTATCTGTACTAGCTATAATCATAATAGTAGGTATTTGTACTAGGTAGAATCATAATACTAGCTATCTGTACTAGCTATAATCATTAACCAGCTATTTGTACTAGCTATAATCACATACCAGCTATTTGTACTAGCTATAATCACATACCAACTATTTGTACCAGCTATAATCACAATATTAGCTATTTGTAATAGCTATAATCATAATACCAGCTATTTGTACTAGCTATAATCATAATACCAGCTATTTGTACTAGCTATAATCATAATACTAGCTAATTGTACTAGCTATAATCATAATACCAGCTATTTGTACTAGCTATAATCATAATACCAGCTATTTGTACTAGCTATAATCATAATACTAGCTAATTGTACTAGCTATAATCATAATACCAGCTTTTTGTACTAGCTATAATCATAATACTAGCTAATTAGCTAAACTAGCTATAACTATCCATTCAGGTTACTTTCCAGAGAAGTTGATGAACTCTCAACTTAAAGTGCGTCAGTAGAAGTAAATCCTCATCCTTCACGTCTGGCTTCAGGTCCGTTACATCTTAACTCGAGGGTCTCAAGATCCACTGACTCGGCAAGTGTGACGTTGGACTGTGTAAGGAAACACTTGGACAATCTCTCAGAACCGTCTCACCCCCCTTACAACCAATCAGCTGCCCTCCATCCACTTCTAAAAATATTGCGGTGTAAAAATAGAGGCCGATTGGTTTTCCTGCAGAGCCACATGAGAACAATGTGTCCGGGGGGACGACGACGTGATTGGCAGGAAACACTTCCTCAGTTTTTAAACATGATTTTCCTATGGCAGCATTTTTGAGTTTCTATTCACGTCATTTTTCATCCACTATCTAAGTTAAGTTCGAGGCCAAGACTTCCCTCTTCCTATGAACCCATAAATCTATTCTCAACTCGCAACCTCTACTAGCTTCACTCATCGTGGAGTAGAAGCAGTTCCAGTCTCTCCGGTATGATGAGATCCTCAGCTTAAGTCAAAGGGAGAACCTAGACACTCGTAATGTAGTGATGAAGCTTCATGAAACAGTGTCATATTTTACAGAGGACAGTAGGGGGCGCCCTCATCTTAAAAATGATGTGAGGTTTCAATAGAACATCTTTTCAAAGCATTAGTTTATAGAGCAAAGAGTGACATCTAGTGGACTCAGGAAATAATGACACTGTTTCATGAAGCTTCATCATTAATTGACACCCTGTGGAGAAAACGACTAACTTTGTCCGCCTGTATCCACGATCTTATGCTCGCAGCCACTTTCCAAAGAATTGTGACCATGAAAGATGGGGATACAGAACGGAGCATAACACCGGTTCTAGGACAGATTACGGTGATATAAGTTAAAGTTCTCACAGAAAGCAGAAGAAGAAGTGACCCACTTTCTTTGACTACAGGTGGCGGAGGAAAAGCTGGTGTCTACGAGAGGCTTGTCATGTTTGTTTGTGTTTCGAATGTGTTCCTGATTGAATAATCCGACTTAAGGCACTTGTTTCGAGTGACATGGTTTCCCTGCCAGGGTTTGACGCGTCAACAGTTTGTTCGGCCAAAATCCATCAGGCTCACCGGAGTCCCCTCGCATCTCAGTGACGCACCAGGGATGTCCTTAATCTGTTGTTTCCTCAAGTTTGCACCTTCCCCTTGACACAGATCTCTTTAATATTCGGGGGGGTCAGTCAAAACAAAATATTTTTATTTCTTTAAATTAAAACACAGTTTCCCATGTGGGCCGGTCCGACATGTCAACCACTAGTAAACGGGTAGACTTTCAGTTCTCTGAAGAGGAACCTGTGGCTGTCAAACGTACATATCATTGCGTTGAGAAAGTTGAGTTGAGAAGGTCATGATCGATTGACCTGAGCAAAGTACTCGCGAGCAATATCCACGTCACATTAAAAACTGGTCAGACCTCTTCTCAGGCCCCTCCACCTCCTCTCTCTACCCCCCAAGCCCTGACCTCCCCTCTCAGGCCCCCCTGTTATTGCAGACTTCCACCTCTCCTCTCAGACCCCCTACCCCTGCAGTGACCCACATCTCAAACGTTTTGATAATTTTATGTTGCTCTTTTTTCAAATATTTGGAACTAGCTTCTAGCTACTTTATGAAGTATATAACAAATTAAAATGATGTACAATAAGATCAAAATGTTAAATCCCTTTTAAGTCTGTCCAAGGGAGAATCCTCAAATCAACTTCTTAATCCCTCTAATCCGAGCCTCCTATTTACAACTCGGTAAGGAAACCTGGAAAGATCTCAAATGGGATTATCCAGATAAAGGCGTTCTGTTGGTCTCAGACTCACATCAACCTTGTACCTCCTATGGTAAACATCGGAGCGTTAAATCTTCACTCTCCTCCATCATGAACAGGATGTGTCACTCTTTCCGGGCACTATCGTTTCCAACAACCACCGAAACTTTGTTGGTTCAGCGAGAACGTGCGCGGCACTCTGCCCACCTTCCTGGGCTGTTTCCTGTGATGCATTTTTGTCACTGACTTCCTGTTTTGAAGTGCCGTCACCATGGCGTCCATGGATGTGGATCTGTGTAGAATCCTGAAAAGACGCCGCTGCACGATCGCCTGTTGGGAGGACAACAAAACTTTGAAGCCGGAGAAAGGGTTGAAAGCGTGGAGCTCCTTAGAGAGCTTGGAAACTACCAAAAAGGACCAACCCATCGAAGAACAACACACTGTGAAGGTGAATGTCGGCGGGAAGGTTTTTCACATTCCCAGACAGAGCGCGATAAACTATCCGAACACGCGGATTGGAACGTTGGCCGTCTGTCGGGATCGAGCCAAACTCCTGACTTTATGCGACGACTACTCGCTCACAAACAATGAATTTTTCTTTGACCGCGACCCCGCGTACTTCCACAACATCTGCCACTTCTACAGTAGTGGAATGCTCTGGATCGTCACGGCAATGTGTCCCATCGGCTTCAAGGAAGAAGTGGCCTACTGGGGTTTGAATTTGAAGAACACTCAGCTGTGCTGCTGGTTGCTGTTCGACGAGAGGGTGGACGAGATGAGCGAGAACCTGAAGGTGGAGAAGGAGCTCATAGCCGAGTTGGACGTGACGTGTGACGACAGGATCTTTGAGGACATGGTCCTGGGTGAAGTCCGAAAGAAGCTTTGGAACATGGTGGAGAATCCGTACTCTTCTTTTTTGGCCAAGGCGTTCACCGTCCTCTCCAATATCCTGATCCTCGTGTCCATCACGGCGATGGCGCTCAGCACGGTGGAGGAACTTCAGAAGGAAAAGATTAACGGCAACAGCCTGATGGAATGGGTGGAAATCTTCACAATCGTTTTTTTTACCCTGGAATACTCGATCCGACTCACGAGCACTCCCCACATCAAGACGTTTCTCAAGAGTGGTCTCAACTTCGTGGACATGGTGGCAGTCGTGCCATATTTTGTCCAAATGGTGTTTGAGTTTTCGACGAACTCTGGGGATTGGAACACGAATCAGGACGCCGGGGCCTTGACTCGAGTCAGCAAGTTCAGCCACGTGCTCAGGATCGTCAAGCTTCTACGGATATTTCGGATCCTGAAGTTAGCCCGCCACTCCACCGGCATGAGGGCGTTCGGGTTCACCTTGCGTCAGTGTTACCAGCAGGCCTCTTGCATTTTACTCTTCATCGCCATGGGGATCTTCACCTTCTCTGCTCTGCTGCACTCAGCGGAGAAAGACATGGAGGGGTCGCCCATCAGTAGCATTCCGTACGCATGGTGGTGGGCAGCAGTAAGTATGACATGTCCCAGCACCAGGGTTCTACGACCCATGGCTCAAGAACCACCTGTAGCTCCTCAACACCTTTGATGAGGCTCCTGTTGTTTAAAGAGGACAATTTGGAGAAAAAAAGGATAATATAAAGAAATATTACTCATTATTCAAACGGTTTGTTCACCCAAAATTCAAATTTCACTAATGTTCTACTACCCCTTATGTCGACGTGTGTAGTGAAGTGTTGAGATTATTTGTTTGAGAAATCTGTTCTTTTTAGAGTTATAGACAAAAAATATATTGTGCATTTTAATGTCGTGACTGGATCTCAGTTGTCTTTGTCGTCAGCTTCAAACACACTGCTTATGTATTTATAGTAAGTAAGTAAGTAAGTAATATTTGTAGAGCGCTTTAGCCAGAGAGGCCATCCACCTTGATCCAGAAGCAACACAAGGGATACCCCAAAGAGCCTTCGGGTCATCTTGACCAGGCTTAAAGAACTAGCAACAGGAAGTACTCCTCCAGTGTAGACAGTAGACTGTATAGCTGTGAAAGCGTTCGCAATATTTACTCGGAGTACTTCTTGCTTATTCCACTTGTTATTCTTTAAACGTCTGCCACAAACGATTGTAAAATATAGACTTGTTAAAAGTTTTTCGTACCAATTCCTCATGTCGAGGATTCAATACAAGAGGGTCGTTACAGACGAGCAGCATGGAGGTATTTGGATGTTTTTAAGTGTCTTTTTGGAAGAACACGAAGAAGACGACAACTGAGCTCCATTCGCTACATTAAAATGAACAAACATTTTTGTCAAAAACTCTAAAAAGAACAGATTACTCTGAATTCAGAGGCTGAAACAAGAAGCGTTGACGATCTTCTTCCTCTGACACAGCAATTTGGCAGTTCAGTGCAGAAGAGCAAAGATTTAAAAGTTACAGGACCTTTTACACTCTTGGTCATTCCTCCAGGTCTCTATTAGTTTGTAGCTGCAAATCGGTCTCACTTCCGGTCACTCGCTTGTTGTGTCCATCAGTCCGAATCTCCATCTTCCTTCCCGTCCTCAGAGAGATAAGCTTGTTTTGAGAAGTGCAATCGTTTCCTCGATTTTAAACTGAACTGAGCTTGTCTCAACCTGGGCTGGTATCAGTGTGTAGTGCGTGTTGTGTGTTTGTGTATGCAGTGTTTGTGTAAGCTGCAAGCATCTGTCCCTCATTCAAGCATCGAGTCTAACAAAGAGGAATTGATTAAATTTAAGCATTTGTTAACATATTTAATCTAAGCATTCGCTTGGATTATAAGTGCGTAATAAATATAGAAACGTAAGCAAGTTTAAGTTTTAATCCAACAATAGTTAAAAAGAAGTTCCCCCACTGACATTTATATGAAACATTTTAAATTTAATTTAAACAAAGTACCAAAGTGGTAACATTTTTTTAAGGATTCCAACGGACCAATACTCTTAATAATCTTTAAGCTTTAAATGACAATAATTTGAGCTTCAGTTTATCAACATTTTGCAGCTCGAACGAGTGTTAGGTTGGTGGCGAATGGTCCTCAATGACTCTTTACACGATAAGTTACATTTGCACCATTTTTATTATTTAGAGATAAAATCACTATTCAATTTTTAACTCTTAAACTTTTTATTTTGGTTCCCAAGGGAGCTTGATTGCTCCACCACAGCAGCGCGTTGATCTTTTATACAAAGCAAGTTTGCTTATCGTTAATATGTGAACATTAAGTGCTAGTTTTATTATCTATGATTGTTGTAAAAATGGGAAAAACATGTTTATACTTTTGTAACAGTAACTTAATATCTGAACGGAGTGAACTCTATTTAAATACAGTAGATGTTTGGTTTTTAAAGGTCATATTCTTTTGTCGATCTAATCCATTGTTATTTACATTCGTCTTACTCAATGTGTGTTTTTGAAAAGGCTGGGCCACGAGAAGTCTTTTCGACTAGCAGTTACAATAGTGTTGCACATTACTAAGACATTCTACCAAGTTAGTTTGTATTTAATTTGTTACATTTTAACACGGTTTAATCTAATAAAAATCCTCCGTGACATTCTTCAAACAATATGACATACCAGCTTCATATTTTTCTTTCCTCTGATTTCCAATGTAATTTCTATATTATACCACACAAATTATAGTTAAAATGGCTAAATGTTTTTAACATTAACATCAATTATTTGCCTGTTGTGATGTTAATGCTTTGTTGCCCCTTTTTCTGATCTTTGAATTCCCATATTTTACTGCAAAGTTGGGCCTAATGTTTTAACCCAAGTACATATAATTTACTTTAATATGAAATACAACGTGTTAATCAAGTGATTATCAGTTCGATCTACGTAACTGATCGCCGTAAAAATGTAAAGTCCTCACGCTCTCCATGATTGGATCATTAATAATAATCTATAGACGAGATGCATTAAAATGTAACGAACACAAAATAATCCAGAACTAAACATGTTAAACTATCTTTCTTATAGTGCCACTCAAAAGATTATATTGGTTTAATACCAACCGGGTCTAAACAAAAGGTATTTACTGAAAAAGAATGTTACGTATTGTGAACAAAACAACAAAAACAAAAATGATGAAAATTAAGTATTGATAACTGATACTCCTAATATTCAGTACGAGGTGTCTTTTTCTTTTTCCCGCCAGGCCAGCATCTCCACCGTGGGGTACGGGGATGTGGTTCCTGTCACGATCCTGGGTCGAATCGTGGCCTTTGGCTGCATCTCCTTCGGCATCATACTGAACGGCATGCCCATCTCCTTCCTCTTTAATAAGTTCTCGGATTATTACTCCAAGCTGAAGGCCCAGGAGGAGAACACCAGGTCCGTTCCACGTCAGGTGATGCTCAAGAAACGCCTCAGGAGGAAGATGGACTTTTGCTTTCACCCCAAAGAGGAGCTCACCGGTGACTCCTGAAGCTTAAACAAGTTTGATGATAGTAGAATTTCTTGAACAAGTTCTGCATCTACTGTATTTATAATACGTTTGTCAGTTTTTGTTTACAATAAAGATGATTTGTGATTGCGGAACACAACAGATGACTATCAGAGGAGATATTTTGTCACCAAAGCAAAGTCTGCCCACTTCCTCAAGCGACATTAATCTCTAAAAACATTAGTTTAAAAGCTTTAAATTGGGTATTCCGACAGATTCTGGACTGTGTACTCTTCCCAAACATCTACACAGTTCAGTTCTCTTTAAAACCTGGACTATTAAGAACCTACAAGGGCATCTTGAAAAAATGTATTTACCCTTTTTGGCTGATGCCTCCACTTCCAAGGGACTTATTGAATAAACATTTTCAGCTGGCTGTGAAGCCATTATTACGTCATAATGGACTTCACTCTCATAACCTCTCGTTTGCCCAGATTTCAGACGAGGGAGAACTTTATAAAGTAATAAGTTGAAAACATGGTGATGATGAGGGACTTACTGCATCTTGGAGAGGAAGTCTTCAACATTTGAAACATAGGATGTGAGTCAGGAGATTTGGGTTTTCACATGAGTTGCCTTTTAAATCTGCTTTTCTTTCCTCAGACTTTTACCCTCACAATTGCATCATCAGCTAAAAGTTGCATTTCAAACAATAAACCACAATCGGACTTCTTCTCTGCTACGGTTGGTTGCACACAAAAGCTTATTTCCCCAAATTTCTCACAAATTCAGCACAAATATTACACAACTGTTGAAGATTTATACCCTCGTTTCCAGTATGAAGATTCTTTTCTGGAGAGAGTTAGACTTGACAGGGATACTTATCTTATGGAAAGGCGGAAAGGTTTAGTGACCAGAGGATCTCGTCTAAAGTTTTTTGCAGTTGAGGTGTTACTGTTGTCGGGTCAATGTTTGCATTCCTGACTGAGCCGAATGTTAAATAGTCAGTTAGTCAGTAATAGAAGAGTCAGAGTTTCCTGTCCAGGTTGGAGCAGATATGCTTCCCATGGGGGAGGAGTTCAAGTTTCTTGGGGTCTTGCTTGCAGTTATCTCAGTCATGAGGTTTTACCACTTCTTATACCACGTAGAAGATCATGTTTCCCTTTTCAGCTACTCAATATACAAAGTGTCCAGGAAGATACTTTCCAAGATCAAGTTAGATATTGCTCAATCTATCTTTGATAAAATAGTGTTTAGAATACTCTTCATACACTTGCTGAAACAGATTGTTGTATCTAGCTTCACGAACCAGAATTATAAACAATAATATCATTTTATTTCACTGTATCTTATTCTCAACATTTGTTCTTACTCAAGATTGCCTGGTTAACTCTTGTGTTATCTTTGGGTCAAGGTGAGCCAGAGGTGCGAAAACAAATGTCTTTGTGGTATCCCTTGTGTTGTCTCAGGGTCAAGGTGAACGACCTCCCTGGCTTCCAGAAATACATATGCAGTGGCGGAGGTCGTTCACCTTGACCAAGGTACAACGCAAGGGTTAAATTAAGGTTCAAATAAAAACAAAAAACAATACTGGTTACTTATCTACGCAAACTTATCTCACTGATCTTCCTATACATTGGCCCATTTTACTCTGTAGGAACTCTTGTGGTTCCAAGAATTTTTAAGGAAATAAAAAAGAGATGAACAGTTTCTTTAAGTGTCTAAACAAGAAGGATCTGTCTCGCCTGCAGTTAATAAAAAAAACCCTCTGCAGCCAGAATTCTGAACCGCTCTAGTAGAAGAACTCACATTTCCTCGATCCTTAAAACTCTTTACTGGCTGCCAGTTTCTTTCAGGATCAATTTTTAAATTCTGGTTCTTACTTTCAGATCTATTCATGGTCAGACCTTCCATCAGTGATCTGATCCAGACTTACACCCCAGCTCGGGCTCTGAGGTCTGTGGATCAGAATCTACTGATGGTTCCTGAACACGGTTCTGGACCAGAGGAGAGAAATCCTTCAGGGCTGTTTCTCCAAAGGTTTGGAACGATCTTCCTCTGTGTTTGATGAGCTACTGACTCCTTCAAGAAACATCTAAAGACATTTTTATTTGTGCTTTTCCCTGATTTCTAGGACTCCTGTGTTGGTCTTATGTGTCTTTGCCTTCTTAAGTATATATTTTAACTGTGTATTGTTTTTGATTGTTAAAGCGCTTTACAAATAACCTTGATTTACTTACTTACTTACAAGATCATATGAGTCCATGATGTCACATATATTTTAAGTTCAAGCATGGCAAGTGTAAATTAAGTATTTTTTACAACTACCATAGAAATAACAACAACCAGAAAAGAGTCAATCAGTAACACAACTCTCCTGTTGTTGCTGTTCAGTTGATATTGTTCTAAGGCTGATCAAGAAGATTTCTACTTGGCAGACTGACCACCTAGGAATGTACTTGGCTTCGATCATCACTTGTGGCACTTTTACTGTTGCTGTCCTGTTTGATTCCTGGCCCTAGATTTTTCTTTTCACCATTGGCCAACAGAAACACCATTGTGTGTAAGCTCTCGACCGTACAGTACAACTGTTTCGTTTTCCTCTCATTGTTCCTTCAACACACAAACAACTTTTCCTCTACGTGCAAATGAAAAAAAAAAGGAACTAAACAGAAAAAAAATATGATAATGGTATATCATTATTTAAATAATTTAAACATTGATCTTATAATGTATACTTTTTAATCGCTTACATAAAAGTAATGATTTTTTTCTTCCCTGCAGCTTTACACATTGCTTTAGCTATTACAAAGACACTGTTTCTTAGGTAACATCTCAGAGCTCAGTTGACATCACTCAAACCTTTTAAGCGTAAATGTTTGTTAAGCTCACCTCACCAGCACGAATACATAAAACATAAACTTTGAAATTCAAAACATGTAATAGAGTGAAGATAAGACATTTTTAAATGTTATTTTATTTAAAGTATGTGCTGCTTCTTGGATACTGGCAGTGGTTTCACTCGACAAAACTTCATCGCAATTCATCTAAGGGGAGTGAATGTTCATTTGAAACTAGGGGCGGACTGGCATACGGGGCTACCGGGGACTTCCCCGGTGGGCCAGTGGGTTTTTGGGCCATTTCTCACCTGTCAATCAAGCTTCTGTAGCAGAGCTAGAACTTCGATATACAATCGATAACAAGCTAATTCTGGGAAAATGGAGCATATAAGACGCAAAGGTGGTGCTGAAAAGCTCAGGGATAAAAAATAATTAGTCAACTTGCAGCTACAAGATTTTAAATAATGGAACTATTTGGTGGCCGTTCGGTCCACCGATGATGATGTCATCATCGGTGGACCGAACGGACCGAACCCAGAAGTAGCACTGGGAAAGAAGGTGTAGACCTCATGATGGTAAGTTATATTTGGAACTTGTTGCTACTTCAGGTGAAAATTAGCAAACATAGTTAAGCTTTGGAAAAAGTTGTATCTAGACCAATGGTTCTTAACCTTGTTGGAGGTACTGAACCCCACCAGTTTCATATGCGCACTCACCGAACCCCTCTTTAGTGAAAAATAAAATATGATTTTTTTTAAATTCAAGACATAGATATGTATATGATATGTTTCTGTATTCCCCGTCTAAAGTGTTCCTTTAGTTTTGCCAGTGTGAGATTAGAGTTGCTCAACTTGGCGTTGCAAATCATGCTGATAGTACGATCACATTCCGTGATACATGTGAATCCAAGTTGTACATATTTGTCCGACCACTTGCTTCTTTTTCCCAACATAGTTAGTATGGATTAAAATATTAACAAAGAAATCACGTACTACCATGACAGTTGCACGTTGACTACTGAGCGCACTAAATTCACCGCAGCACGGATTTTCCAAACAGTGTAGCATGATCATCTGCAGCCGGTGATGGCCATGGTGTGTCATCACGAATTTATACGATAATTCGGGTGTGTCCGGACCTCCGCCGCGGAGGCTCAGCCGAACCCCTGAGACCGACTCACCGAACCCCTAGGGTTCGATCAAACCCAGGTTAAGAACCACTGATCTAGACACTCACCGACTGGATGTTTCCTGTTTTTATCAACCTGCCTTTGCAAAAAAAAAAAATTGTCAGGGTCTTATCTTGTAAATGGCACATAAACTTGTACAAAAAATAAATGGAAATGATAATTCAGCATCTTTAGTGCATTTATAGCTACTTCAGCAAGTGAAGAGAAGCATCATAAACGTAGTTATGTATGTGTTTATACATGACCTTCATGGGATCATCATTGGATGGTTCGAATTGTATGGTGGAAATATTTGTTATTGTGTACGTGTCTGGCATTATATTGCTTAATAACCTTACATAATCTTATGTACATATTTAACTAATATTATATATTAACTATTTATTTTTAATATAGTACTGATGATGATAATGTATTTAATTTACTAATATGTTTTTTTCTAGATTGAAGATGATCCAGCTGTGGACAGAGAAGATCTCTGTACAAGCTCCATTATTGTTATGGTTAGGCTGATGAAAATAACTAACACCAAAAACTGCCATCCTCATAGTTTGTTAACAGTGCAGTGTTAATGATTTACTAATATAACTAACAATACTTATCTTTTGTAGCCTGAAGATGATGCTGCTGTTGATAAAGATAGTGAAGTCAAGGAAGCTCCTCATGCAGCAGTTGATTATTTCATCAAACCAAAGCCACAAACATTAGAAACTCTTCCTTCATTTTCACCCACAGTAAAAGTCAGACAACCATGTAGTCAGAGGGCATTTTTCAGCAAAGATGGTTCAAACAGGATATGCTATCGAACGATAAGGACACAGGAGCACTCTTTTGTTTCTTTGCATGGCTTATACTAATCCTAGGGATAGTGGCTCCTTCATCACTGGCAACTTAACACACATTCACCTTAGAGTCCATGATCAAAGTAATATTCACCCAAATTCTGCCGAGGCATACTTCCTAAGGTCGTCTAAAAAACAATTAAGGACCTTCTCCTGGACCTCAGATGTCTCTTCATAGACAGCAAGTCCGCAGGAGACAAGAAGTGTTGGAGCGTCATAGACGTCATGAAGCTCATCAGCAGAAGAGGTTTGAGCGACAGAGTCAAGCTGAGGCAGCAACACACTGACTATGACACTATTGATCATGGGAAGTTTTTAGAAATAATTGTTTGAAACAACTTCTAATTGAGTGAAGTGAAATGATGTCTATTTACATTCCTTTATTATCAATTAAAATATTTATCTCTCTGGTATTAACTAAGGCTTCAGGATGTTTTAATTGCATTTCTGAATGTACTCTCGGCTCATGATATATTGTATTTTGTGACGTAAGAAATATTGTTTCTCATTTATATCTTTCAGACGGGACTCCAGAGAGGACTTGGACCAAAACGGACTTTCTTCAAATGTCAAGTTTTCCCCTTTTTTATTTTTAAAATTTTATTTTTCTGTTTTCACTTTAGTTCTCATTTTCATAAATGTTGTGGGTTTAGTTTTCATGTACTACATTTATCCGCCATCTGCATGAATTGAATCAACATAAATACACCGTAACTATGTTTCCAATACAGTATATTTAAACTACTTATGACTACTACTTTGTTCAATCTTGGATATTAATTTGAGTTTTCTCTGCATATTTTCAGAGACAAATTCGCCGCTACAAGTCAAACAAAGATACAACTTTACGATCGAAAGGACTCGATCTTTGCCGGCAGCTCTACAGGTCGATAGCTCCGGGAAAGACGGTCCTGGATTATGGGTCGTCTCTACATTTAAGGGAAAGTTTCCTGTCCAGGGGGCGTCTGTTCCGGGGCAGTGGTTCTTTGATGTTAGTTCCTGTTTCAAGTCACCTGGAGAGCAACATCCTTGCTTTCCTGTTGTGTGGGCGGATTCCTTTGTCTTCCAGCCCCCCTCTTTTGGGTGTGTTCCGTGTTGCCCTTTTGTTTCACGTCCACAGGTGTGAACAGAGCAGACAGACAGTCCTTCATTAAATCGCTGAATAATCTCTAGTCTGTTTCAAGCTTCCCTTGAGACAGTGTATATCAGTATGAAAGTGAAATGTTGGTTGTGAATGTGTATTCAAATGTTTAAGCTCTTAGATGAGGCTAGTATTATTATACTCTATATTTCGATCATCTTTTTAGCATTAATTTAACTTATGGCGTATACGTATAGTGTAGAATAAATTCCAATCTAACAACTCCCCCTGTTGACGTGGCCTTTACAGGTCACGTCATAAACAAAAAGGTCCAATTTTCTAAGTAAATGGTTGTTCCGCAGCAATATTTTATCATTACTTTATTATTATATTATCTAATATTATCATTTTCCCAATAACATATTATTATCATGTACCTGCACACGCTATATGTATAACCGAAAATATAATCATCTGTCTGTTATGTTAAAACATTTTAAAACGGTGACACAAGGTTTGGCCTTATTTAGAAGTGGTCTTTCATCATTCTTTCATGTTTCTCAGTAGTCCAGTCCATCAGCATTATCGTTGTCATCATCATAATTTGCTGTTGGTCCGATTGTTCTTCATCTTCCATAGTCGGTGTGACTGTTCTTCTTCGTCATCTAGTCCTCTTCGTCCATGTTCCGATTCCAGGTGTGCAGAGGAAAAACCGATCCCAGAAATCAGTCTTCTTCAATCTTCTCCGAGTCCATCTTCTTGAACCTACACACAAACAACCTTCATTCAGGAGTAGCTCTGACCAAAAAAATGTTTTTTATTAATGTAATAGAATTGGGTAATTTCCCCATGTACTTATCCGCTTGTTTCTTCTGATGGGGAATGTGGTTGATGCTTCTGAGTGCGTTTACTCATCCAGGTCAGAAAATCCTGCGTCCACTGATTGGAGAGAGTAATATACGTCCGCTGCCCTCTGCCTGTTATCTGGCAGTATGAGTCGACCACAATACATGTTCTTTTACCCCATTTGTTTTGTTGTTCGTGTTTATTTTGTATTTTTATTATTTCCATATTGGTTCTTTACATTTTTTATATATTTTTTTTATTTCTACTTTTAATATATATTTTATTTCTTCTTTAGTTTATTTTAAATCTAGATCATTTTTAGTTTTAATCTAAATGAGCTATTTTTTATTGTTAGTGTAGTTTAAGTTTTTAGGTTCATTCTTAGTTTTTGTTTGCTTATTTTTTAATTTTTCTTTTCTTTTTCACTTTGATTTACCCGGGGCGTCCCCCATTTAGGACATAAAACCAGGAATCCCCAAATTAGGAACATCACTGTCACCACTACTGTTCACTGTTCATTCATTGCTCATTCCATTCATGCCATCCATACATCAACCTCCCCTAGAGGACACATGACATCTTTTTATGTTACCTGTCCTTTGGGCTACTGTTGTCTGATCATCTCAAAAATCACCTTGATCCAACTCCCCCTGTTTAACTACGCCGTCTCTGCTGTAGTCCTTCTTGTGGAACCTGTGAGAGTCTTAAGATGTTATTTTACCAGGTTTTCTTTAAATGATGGTGTGACTGTTCTGCACTGGTGTTGGTGCCACCCCCTGCTGTGTCACATTCCAGGTATCTCCACCTGATTGCTTATTTAAATCTGGATCATCCATGACCTTTGTTAGGTCATTTTAAGGCTTCCGGTCTCCTTCAACTGTAAAAGGAGAACTAGACATATCCGTTAAATACAAGAAAAACATACAACTTTTCTTTCTGCAAAATTGAAACTGGGGTGTTATGTTGTCTGACCTCACCTGTGCTGAACTTTGGAAATCATTCCATTACCATTGAATTAAAACCTACATCTATTTTATATGAAACCTTTCAAGTCATTTTTCAAATGAATGTCAACACTATTTATTTATGTTGCGAAGACTTCCCTGTCAGAACCATGTCTTCTAAATGAGATTGTAAAGCATTGTACAGTAAGGATGCAAAAGTAACCATTTTCACTTTCATTGATAAATTCAACTTCTGTAATTAACAAATTCCTGATAAAACATCTCATGGGCTTTGTAATGCAATGTTTTTTCAAAGCCAACTAGAATCCCCTGTGCATCACCGTCTTGCCCAAAAAAACATCTTTCCTTTTGACCAATTGTTTTTATCATTAATTACATTAAAGACCTTTCTTAACTGACCATTTCAGCAACACCTCCACTTCTACAACCTGATTCACACCTCCATTACTACTCAAAATTCTTCTCCTTACCTACAACCTACAACTGGACACAGAAGTCACTTTCTCCATGAGCCTGACATCATCTCCTCTGTTGCACCATGGTTCATGTGGAATTGTTTACAACCTGTGGAATGTCGGCAGGGGTCCGTGTCCTTTGTTTTAACTGTCCTCACACAACACAACTCGCTCCAGCCTCTGTGCAGCTGATTTAAAACATCTCCTGTCCTGTAGTTACACAACTTAACACATTCAGTTAGTAATAGCCATGAAATTGAATTCCTTCGTCTTGATGATTATTTATCTGTTGTTTTTAGCTTTTCTTTCTGCTATCACTATTTTGATGAGGGCTGAGGATTCATATCAGGTAGGGGAAGTAGATGCCGGCCCCTTCTACTCGGCTTGCGGAACTGTGGTCCTGCATGACTACTGTAAAATCTACATCCCCTTTTTATTTTAAGAGATTTGTAATGTGCTGGGATCTGTGGGTAGAAAGGACATTCATTTCTCCAGTGACCTGGTTTACCACATAAAAAGCAGCAGTCGTTGCCTGGTGTGAAATACTGTTGGGCTGCCGCCATTTGCTGCCGCTGTTCAGCTTCCAAATCTTTGTGCATGCATGACATCAGTTCATTCACATCAATTTTTCTGATTTGTCATCTACCTCCTCACACAGCTGCTCTATAGTTCCAAGTGTACTTGTCATGGCTGCACTCACATCTTTACCTACTTTTTCTTGTCTTATTGCTATTTCAAATATGTTAAGTGTTTTTTCTGCTGAGTCTAACAGATCTCTTGTGAGAATTTCTTGCCTGTGTGTTATTATTGCTACATTATCCATAATCTCTTTTAAATTCATCATTTTTGTTTTATCTATTTCATTACCATCTTGATCCATCATCAGCTGCCCTCCTGTAACATTGAACACTGGAGCCTGGGTGTTCACTTTCTCTTTCATTACCATTTTTTGCAATCTATCAGACAACATTTGTGAGTTTACATTTTGGTTTCCACCTTCGAGGTCAGGTGGTGGTGAATCAGTTTTTTCAGTTACATTATTTTCATCAACAACTTCCTTTTTAACAGCTTTCACTGGTGCCATCACTTCAGTATTTAACTTTATCATTTTTACCATTTCCATAATCACAAAAAATCTGTCTCTATCAGTTTTAGTTTTTTCTAACAAAGCCAGTCTCTGTGTTTTTCACTAAACAACATGCTTGTTTTTCTCCTCCTAATGACTTCAAGTTCTAGATTAATATTTTTCACATTTTCACCAAGAATATCTTCTTCAGGCATACGCATTTCCCCCAATCAGGCAGATTTCCAACCTTTCTTTGCTTTTTAGCCCATTTATACCAGTTTTTTACAACATTTTTCCGATCCAACGGATCAATTTTTTCCACATACGAACTTACAGAGCGAAACAATACAGCACCACATGATCCTATTCCACAAGACTGCCATTTTACCCGCAGTTCAGATAAATCCATTTCTTATTTTTATTTATTTTATTTTTTCCTTATTTTTTTTATTTTTATTTTATTTATTTTTACACCAATTGTTCGTCTCCCTCTCTATAAGAGAACTGTCACGCTTGAATACCTATATTATAATCCCAAACTTTATTATGACATGACAATCAAATAAAGTTAATTTTACCATTTTAAAAAAAACTCATAGAACTTACAAGAAAAAACTCTTTTTTAAACCAATAGAAACTGAAGAATTTCTTTTCACAAAACTTGAAAAACACGTATTAGCATTAACGTCGCATTTAGTCAAGAAAGTCGTTATTTTTTTTATCACAATATAGGTACTCACTATGCAACCAACGTAACATAAGAAACAACAAGAGTATTTGAATTCGTAAAACTTTGAATACTTATTTTATAATTACCAAAAATTTGTATAAAAAAAACTTGCAACATGAAATTCACAAGCAAAAAACGCTTTTTTCAACCAATAGAATTCCACGGCAGTTGACCGTGAAACTTCTATTTAAATATAGTAAGCCGTTTTTTCCCTCTTTTAAAAATAAACTCGCAGCATAAAACTTACAAGAAAAAAACTATCTTTTTTAGCCAATAGAAATTTAAGAAAGCTATAAATGTCTTTATTTAAAACTTGAAAAACACACATTAGCGTTAACGTTGCATTAATCAAGAAAGTTGGTTTTTGTTTTTTATCATAACATAAGTATTCATAAGGCAGCGTAACCTATAAAAAGCTCTATTTTTTCCCATTCACACGCCGTTCGTACTCAAGGGGATTAAGCCTCTCTAAAAGGGTGAATTAAATGCCTTTAAAGCGTGCTAAATAGAGATATATTTGTCACTCGATAGAACCCACGGCCAATTATGTCCTATCTGTGATTACTTTAGGTGCCAAGAGTCGTAACGGAAAATAAAACCAAAACAGGAAGTTATATGTTTGCTTGCCTTACAAGCGGAATCAACGCACAACCCATCCACTCATACGGCTTCTAAATCGATTAACTCAGCCAGACGAAACTTAATGCAGAAATTAAATAAAAGGTTTTCTGCTTACCATATTTTGGGCCCGTTCGTCTGACTGGCCTCAGTCGCCGTCTTTTCGTCCTAGAATCTCCAAACAAATCCGGGTCACTCGCACCAATTAAAACGATTAAAACTAGTCCGTTTCTGTCGCTCCAACACGACGTCACGTCCGGGTCTTAATACTTTGCTTTATGGAGAGAAAAGGTCAAAATGCAGAGTGTACGGGTCGTTTATTCGCCGCTACAAGTCAAACAAAGATACAACTTTACGATCGAAAGGACTCGATCTTTGCCGGCAGCTCTACAGGTCGATAGCTCCGGGAAAGACGGTCCTGGGTTATGGGTCGTCTCTACATTTAAGGGAAAGTTTCCTGTCCAGGGGGCGTCTGTTCCGGGGCAGTGGTTCTTTGATGTTAGTGACATGACGTCACTGTTGGGACGATTTAAACGAAATAACAAGAAGAAAAAAAAACAGACATTTTAAAATCTGTATTTTCGTAATTCTTGCGTCATCACGTTGCACTGAAACTACTATTTGCGTAACAACGTTAAAACCCGTTATTATTATAATTAACTGACATTATTAATGCTATGCTTGCTAGCTTAGACTGTTGATAACTGACGTTATTAATGCTATGCTTGCTAGCTTAGCATGTTGATAACTGACGTTATTAATGCTATGCTTGCTAGCTTAGCATGTTGATAACTGACATTATTACAGGGGGTTTTAATGTTACGTGTAGTCTCAACAAAACAAAAACGTTATGATAAGCATTGATAGGGATTCTTCTAAATGCTATTTGTCTTAAGCAATGTGAATTTCTAAAATAAATGTCTTATAATACTATACGTATTGCTAAAGTTAGCTTTCACAGTTAGCTATAACAACTAGCTAGAGGCAACAAAGTTAACTAGAAAATACAAATTCCATTCGCAAGGTCACACGGAGAAGCAAAAAAAAAAAACAAAGACAAGAAAAAGAGAACATAGAAAAAAAGAAAAAGAAAACCTACCTTTATTACATGTCGACAAGAAGACGGATGGAGTCACGTGACTCCTTATCTTCTGTCGTTCAAAAGATGTAACTGCGTGTGTTTGGTTGACATGACGTCACTGTTGGGACGATTTAAACGAAATAACAAGAAGAAAAAAAAACAGACATTTTAAAATCCGTATTTTCGTAATTATTGCGTCATCACGTTGCACTGAAACTACTATTTGCGTAACAACGTCAAAACCCGTTATTATTATAATTTATTTTTTTTCCAAAGACTGAAAGAAGGCGAAACTTTCGAGTGATTTCCGTTTAGATTCTTATATTAAAGTGGGTGTGGACGTAGAGGACGTAGAGGGACCGCATATGTTCGCCTCTCCCTTCTGACTTCGCTCCTCCGTTCCCCACGAACACACTTCGATATCCTGCTGGAGTCGCGGTGAGTTTTTTTTAATTTTTTTAAATACTTTCTTTAGTCAATTTATCTTCCGTTATTCTTCTTACACGCGACAGTCTGGAGTAAAAGTTTTATCTGGAAAAAGTTGTTTCACGATTTTATGATCCCGGTTTTGTTCTTGTGCGAAGATTCAATGGTTACTTCCATATATATATATATATATTTTTTTTAAACCAAAACGCAGGATCATTTTACTATCATAAATCAATTTTTGAACAACAATAGTCTTTGAGAGGCTGCGAAAATGTTTGTTTTTAACAAATTAATTAAACAATAAAAAAATGAGATTCATTTTAATGTAAAGTAAGGAAGTTTAATGTGTTGAAATGATTTTAACAATGGGAACATGGAATAATGAAAAAAGACCTCATGGGATGAAATAAAATAAATAAAAAACAGGCGAGAAATTGTTTTAAAGTTAAACTAATGTGTGGTATAAGTGTGTCTTAAATATATGTTACTCATCAGTATGTTTCTGTTTGGACACAACACTCTTTTAATTCAAATGTTGACGTTAGAACATTCATTTAAGCCCCGTCCACTGAACCCGCTTCTGAGTCTAGAAAAGTGAGTTGCAGGAAGTTTTATTGTCGTGGAATTGAAAAACCATACATCAAAGTAACCTTAGTATTGTTCAATTGTGGGTTTTATACTTTTTTACTATAAATATTAATATGGAATGTATGAGGTTAGCGTCACATTTTTCGAGTTCACAGCTGTGACATTTTTATTTCTTCTGCTAAATCCCTTCGATGATCTTTATTATTCAAATTATTTTAAATGTAAACTGCGTTTTTTAACTTGTCGTAATAACTTCCATACTCAGCCTCAAACATGAAAAATGATGCAGAGAATTTGTTTGACTTCTTCTTAGGTTCGGTTCTGTCGTCAGGGTCAAGTCTGAGTTGGAAGTGGTCACGGCGACGCGATGAGGTGAGTGTTTCACAAACAGGAAACAATGGACATCATTCTCTGTGTTTTCTCATCTTTTCTCATCTTGAGAAGTGCCTCGCGAGTATATTTACCCTCAGGTTTACACAGCGGGAGAGGCTGGTCTCTTGTCACGGCCACTTGTTTCCATGTTTATGTTCCCCCCTCTAATGGTGCATGGATGAACTGCTGGTTACTCACACGGTCAATTTGGATGTATTCCATCGAGCTGGTGTAGACGTTACACCTAGTGATGTGTCGATGAAGCTTCATGAAACAGTGTCATTATTTCCTGTGTCCACTATATGTCACTCTTTGTTCTATAATCTATTGCTTTGAAAAGTTATTCTATTGAAGCCTCACATCATTTTTTAAGCTGTATTTATTTATGTTTAGCTTTAGCCAGCAGCTTTAAATTTGATTCAATGTCGCCCGCTCTGGCCCCAGGAATGCAGACGACTCTCGCTGGCTTCGCGAGTTTAACGTTCCGAAGAATGGAATCGCCTATGAACAGAGCAGGTTCCTCGACCGGTGACTTGTCGAGTGGAGAAAATCTGTTCGAAACGCTAAGGGGTTGGTGGTGCTCCGTTGACTTTGGCCGGGAACTATTCCTCCCACGAACAGTCACCCACCGACCCTGGTTTCCCGGCTGCTCGGGAATTGCTGGAGGACTACCTGCTAGGCTATGTGGCTGCGCACTGTCTACCTGACACTGGCTAGCTAGCGGTTTAGCTTCGACAGCGCACAACCGGCTCTCTAGTTCAACGAGCTTCACCTCCAGTCTAGCTAACAGGCTACACTTTACACAACTAATGCTATCTCTAAAGGAGATAGAAGTGTAACTAAACATCTTACACACCGAGCAGGAAAGAACAGAGGAGGGAGAAGGAGACATAGTGAGAGGAAAGTTTGACGAATGCGCTCACCGGGAAGTTTTTCAGACTTGTCCTCGGCCCGATTCGACTTCGGAGGATGTTGGTCCAAAAATAAATGTATATGTTCACGGATGCTCCAGAAATAAGGCGAACAAAAAGAAAAAAGATTGTTCTGCTTGGAGCGAGAGAGACGCTGCACGGTGCTGCACTACGGTACGACAGGTGATACGACAGGCATATGAAGAGACATCTGAGGTCCAGGAGAAGGTCCTTAATTGTTTTTCTAAACGACCTTAGGAAGTATGCCTCGGCACATCGGCGAATATTACTTTGATCATGGACTCTAAGGTGAATGTGTGTTAAGTTGCCAGTGATGAAGGAGCCGCTATCCCTAGGATTAGTATAAGCCATGCAAAGAAACAAAAGGGTGCTCCTGTGTCCTTATCGTACGATAGCATATCCTGTTTGAACCATCTTTGCTGAAAAATGCCCTCAGACTACATGGTTGTCTGACTTTTGCTGTGGGTGAAAATGAAGGAAGAGTTTCTAATGTTTGTGGCTTTGGTTTGATGAAATAATCAACTGCTGCATGAGGAGCTTCCTTGACTTCACTATCTTTATCAACACAGCATCATCTTCAGGCTACAAAAGATTAGTATTGTTAGTTATATTAGTAAATCATTAACACTGCACTGTTAACAAACTATAAGGATGGCAGTTTTTGGTGTTAGTTATTTTCATCAGCCTAACCATAAAAATAATGGAGCTTGTACAGAGATCTTCTCTGTCCACAGCTGGATCATCTTCAATCTAGAAAAAAACATATTAGTAATGTTAATTATGCTAGTTAACCAATACAAGCACATTATCATCATCAGTACTTTATAAAAATGAATAGTTAATATATAATATTAATTAAATATGTACATAAGATTATGTTATTAAGCAATATAATGCCAGACACGTACACACATACAAAAGTAATCATATTTCCACCATACAACCCGAATCATACGATGATGATCCCATGAAGGTCATGTATAAACACATACATAACAACGTTTATGATGCTTCTCTTCACTTGCTGAAGTAGCTATAAATGCACTAAAGATGCTGAATTACCATTTCCATTTAATTTTTGTAAAGGTTTATGTGCCATTTACAAGATAAGACCCTGAGCATTTATTTTTTTGCAAAGGCAGGTTGATAAAAAACAGGAAACATCCAGTCGGTGAGTGTCTAGATACAACGTTATACAAAAGTTAACTATGTTTGTTAATTTTCACCTAAAGTATCAACAAGTTCCCCACCAGGGAAGTTCCCGGTAGCCACGTACAACCCTGCCTCTGTTTGTGACCCTGGTCTGGTAAAGCGCTCTACAAATATAAATGACTTACTTACTTACTTATCTCCACACAACTCTTTGTTGATGACATCGATATCAACTACAAACCACATGGCTTTCTTTTGAATCATCGAAGCACAGGGACGTCAAACTCAATCATGCAAAAGGCCAAGATATTTTAGCAGTCTGGGCCAATTGTACTTCAGCCGAACGGTCGGAAACAGGAAGTATGAGTGTGACATTGTCATTTCGTTGTTGGAGGCTCGATATATCTTCATTTGTCCTCCTTCACCAACCACTTTCATCTTCTTTAACATTCGTTTAACTGCTATTGAAAGTCTGTATTATCGTTGACGTCCATGATTGTTGTTCCTTATCTTATCTAAAACATCTCTTCAGGTCATGATTTCAACAGGGAAAATGACTACTTTGATTTTTTTTAAGGCAAAAAATATGATTTGGCGATTCCTTATTTGGCCTTTTAGTTTGTTGTGATGTAAGAGAAGCCATTTTTAATACTTGAACATTATTGCTGTGTCTCAAATCGCATACTAGCATACTAAAAGTTAGTATTTTTAGTGCGTTAGTGCGTCTCAATTCTTAGTATGCGAAATTTAGTGCACCATGCACACTAAATTGGCGTACTAACACGCCCACAAAACTGAGCATGGTTCGATGGACACTAACCACACTAAACAGCCGCCATCTTAGTGACGTTTTAAACGGAAGTTACGTCATATATAAATGCATATATATTCATATACTTACAGGTGCATTTTCCGCAGCAGTAGGAGGATAAACACGTCTTCGCTGCTGATACCAGCTTAAATATCTCGCGAATATTTAGATTCTCATATTTTTTCTTTATTTCTTTTTCCAAAGTTGCAATACGTGCTGCCAGCAGGTGGCGATAGCATTCAAACAGCTGGTTGAAACATCGTTAAATAGAAGTAGAAGAATAAGCTGTCATGTGATCTCCTGTTAGTGTGTAGCAGCAGTGTTTGATTTGAGACATACTATCTGTGGAGAATTTGCGTACTAGTTAGTACGTACACTAAACTGATGCATACTAACTTCTAGCATACTAAGAGTAGTATGCGATTTGAGACACAGCACAAGTAACAAACCAAAAGAAAATCCACCTCTTTCGTTTTTCAAAGTCGTCTTTACCATCCATTAACATCCATTTACTTCTTCATTATTCCTGCAAATTTTGGGTTTGTTGTTTTCCTTTTTTTTTCCTAACTGTGATGGGGCATGAACACTATATATACTAAACCCCGTAAAACCCAGAGGTTCTTTGCTTCAGATAGAAGTTGGATGAAGAACAGATCATATCAGATTTCATATTATTCTGTGTGTTATTATCACTCCTTGTGTAAGTAAAACGGGCGTCACTTTGAACTGTATCTTATCTACAGTTTATTGTTTTAAGTTTACAGCTTTAAATCAAAGCTTCAATTCCATGGACCTGATTGAATTTGAAGGTATCAGAATGTTACCATTGTCATCCATTGACAAAGCGTGCATGCAGTGTGTTTCAAAGACCGTTTCCTGTCGCAATGTTGTCAGAAGAGCAGCTGCTGGACTTGGATAACAGAGTATTGACATTGGTATTTAAGCCATGTCCTAAAATTAACCACCCTCTGCACCCTATAATGTGATGTGAAACAATGAGCAGTACTCTGGGTTTTTTTTATTACCCAGATAAAGAGTTATTATTTTCCGTTTTAAATAGAGTTCAAAAGAAAAAAGGGAAAAACACCAAAGACTTCTAAGACTTATTTTCCTGGGAATTCCATGGCCTAAAATTAACCACAGATAGATAAACATTATATCAGAAGAACCTTTTTGATGCTGTTATTTGTTTTAAAGTTGCAATGCTAATGCTAGGATAGCAAGAGGTGCATCGCAGTTATTTGTAAAGCACCTTTCTAGACAGGGGTCACAAAGCGCTTGAACAATCAAAACCAGCACACAGTTAAAAATACATACACATTTAAAAACTCTAAAAGGCCAAGACAACGTAAAACAAACAAATGAGTCCCAGAAGATCAGGAAAAAGCACGTACAAATAAAAAGGTCTTAAGATGTTTCTCGAAGGAGTAGATCTATCAAACACAGAGGAAGATCGTCCCAAAGCTTAGGAGCAACAGTCTGGAAGGATTTCTCTCCTCTGGTCCTGAAGCGTGTTCAGGAACCATCAGTAGATTCTGATCCACTGACCTCAGAGCCTGAGCTGAGTTGTAAGTCTGGATCAGATCACTGATGGAAGGTTTAGAAGTTTAAAGTTGATCCTGAAAGAAACTGGCCGCCAATAAAGAGTTTTAAAGATAGGGAAATGTGAGTTCTTCTACTAGAGCGGGTCAAAAATCTCGCTGCAGAGTTTTGTATTAACTGCAGGCGAGACAATTCCTTCTTGTTTAGACACCAAAATACACATGGATTATAAACTCCAGATTGTGTTGTGACATCATTTTCCGAAGTTTAAACATTTTTCTCAGTTGTTTCTGGTCAGTTTTTTGCAGTGTTGTACTAGAGAAATGTCTTTTTCAAATACAACACCCACCTCAGTTTGACAGACTTGCCTAAGTCACCCAAGTACTGACTCAACCCTGGAGTTTTATCATCAGATGTAATCATGACTGCTGAACTCGAACTAAGTGATGATGATGTTATGTTGAAGTCCACTGCCAAAGCAAATGCTGCAGTGTCCGTATATTGTTTTTTTATTCGATCCATAGTTTTAAATTGTGTTTGACTTATCTTTAGTACGGTTTTTATGGTGAGGTTTTAAATTGTTGTTACGAAAAATGGTTTCTTATTTATTTAAAAACTGCTTCTTGCACTTTTTTAGTAGACACAGTAGACGGTATTTATTTCTAAATCTTTGAACTTTATAACACACTTTGTACATCTAGAATGACAATAAAGGTTGTCTAAGTCTAATGTCTAAGTCTAATAACCACAGTTTCCGTTTTTTTCCACATTTAGCTGCAAAGTTGTTCTCACCGAAAAAGGAGAACAGTCCCAATGACAGCCCGGTAAAAGATGTTTAGAAGCTTGTAAAGAACAGTACAGGCCAAAAGTTTTTTGTTTTTTTGTTTTCATGACTATGTAGGTCATAGATTATCACTGAAGGCATCAATGAATGAATACATGTGGAATTAAGTCATTAACAAACACATTTGAAACAACTGAAAACATCTCTTTTAGTCTAGTTTCTTCAAAATAATCACCATTTTTTCTAATGGCTGCTTTGCAGACTTATAATATTTTCCTAATGAATTCAAGAGGAAGACACCGGACATGGTTTTAAACACTTCACAGGTGTGTCTTGTCTGGGTTACTTTATGGAATTTCTTGACCTTTTAATGTCATCAGTTGTGTTGTGCAGAATCCTTATTGGACAAACTATAATAATTCATATTATGATTTGCCAAAAGAAGAGAAACGAGGGACCATCATTACTTTAATAAACGAAGGTCAACCAGACCGGAAATTTTCTAAAACTTTGAATGATCCCAGGTCGAAAATTCGGCCTGTACTGCACATTCAATGACTTTCGTCCGACTGTGATACTCATCAATGTTTTCGAAAATATGGTCGGTCAAGTCTTTAGACGAGTGTCTCTTCTGAGGATGGTCATTGGTCTACGAGGTGTTGAGTCGCTGATCTGTTTTGTAACTCCAGTGTTCCTCTTTTTTCTCCACAGAATTCTATGGATTAAATGCATGAGAGCCAAACTATGGCTGATGGCGGGAGCTTTGGCTCTTCTTGTTCTCCACCTCTATCGAGAGGTTGGTGAGATATCCAGCCCAGATCAACCGGATGTAAGAGACGGAAGCCTTTCAGAGGATGGAATGAAAGAAGAACAGAGGCCGCTCTGGAAGAACAGCTCCAGTGTGGTGTTCTGGCCGGAGTGTAAACAGAACTTATCCATGTCCAACATCTCTGGCTTCAGCTCTCTTCCCGCGTCCATCAAAGACTTTCTGTTTTACCGTCATTGTCGCCACTTCCCGTTGCTGCTCGACGTGCCGGACAAATGCGGGGGTCCCGATAAATCCGGAGACGTCTTTCTGCTCCTGGTGATAAAGAGTTCCCCCGGGAACTACGACCGCAGAGAGGTTCTGCGCAAAACCTGGGCGGCGGAGCGGATTCAGGGAGGCGGTCGGATCAGAAGGGTTTTCATATCCGGGACGACATCCGAAGGATTCGAGAAGCAGAGACTCAACGAACTGCTTAAGCTGGAGAACAGGAAGTACCGCGACATTCTCCAGTGGGATTTCAGCGACACCTTCTACAACCTCACCCTGAAGCAGGTGCTCTTCCTGGACTGGATGCGGAGCCGCTGCCCCGGAGCTCGCTTCCTCCTCAACGGTGACGACGATGTGTTCGCTCACACGGACAACATGGTGGAATACCTGAAGGGCCTCGGGGACGACGGCGGAAGCAGACACCTCTTCACGGGACACCTGATTCAATACGTCGGCCCCATCAGAGCCACGGGGAGCAAGTATTACATCCCGGTTCAGGTTCAGGAGTCGGACAAATACCCTCCGTACTGCGGGGGCGGCGGCTTCCTCTTATCCGGTCACACAGCTCTGGTGATACGCAACATGTCCCGGTCCATCACCGTCCTCCCCATAGACGACGTCTACATGGGGATGTGTCTGGAAAAGGCCGGGCTCGCACCGACGTCTCACATGGGGGTAAAGACAGCAGGACTGCACGTCCCCGGTAAATCAGTGGACGCCTATAACCCCTGCTTCTATAAGGACATCCTGTTGGTGCACCGCTTCCTTCCTGCCCACATGTTCCTGATGTGGAATCAAATCCATAGCTCCAAACTGAAGTGTTTCACCTCAGACTAAAGCCATTCGTCCAATCCCGGCTAACACAGGCTTGAATATTTGCTGCACTTGTTTTGTTTGGAGTTATTTATGGGATTCACAAGGTGATACGTTCGATGAATAGAATCCTGTGCACAGGGAGGAAGTTGTGGCCTCGAAGATTCCCAGATTTGGATTTTCTTGTCCTTCAGCTTTGTCGTCCAATGTAAATCGATGGGGGAAATGAAAATCTGATAATATGATTTTGTATAACTCCTCAAACATTAGTGTGGTGGACGGGCTTTGGCATTTTCAAAATAAAAGCACTTCGGTCAGTTTTTATAAACGTATCTCAGGGATGGAACGCAGGGGCAGAACCAAAGACAATCCCAGACCAGTTGACGGCGCTTTTGTATTCCATAGATTTGTACTCAAGAATAGTGATGTGTTGATGAAGCTTCATGAAGCAGTGTCATTATTTCCTGAGTCCACTAGATGTCACTCTTTGCTTTAAAATAATAATTGGTTTGTAAAGCTATTCTATTGAAAGTTCATTTTTAAGCTAAGGGCGCCCCCTACTGTCTTGACACTGTTTCATGAAGCTTCATCGATACATAAATCTCTAAATAAAACTAAACAATACAAGACAATGTGAATGAAGGGATTCAACAAACACATTTGTTTGTGCCACCAATTAAATTCTGTATTTAAACATCTAACAGGTTATTTTTACTAAATATAAGATTTGATTACTGACCGATCAAGAGATTTACCTTCATTCACATTGTCTTGAAATTTTAAAGCTTTATTAAATTAGCAATGTTTTAAGAAATCCTTCCTGGTTAAGAAAACCTTAACACATTTGGTTATTGGTCTCCGGGTCAACTTGACCCTGAGATCGGCACCAATTACTGTCGCCAAAACAAATTACTTCCCACATTCCACTAGCATGGTGGTTATATTTAATTAACTTGATGAATATTGTACAGATTTAAGAGTAATATGTGAGATATTTGCACCATAGCATCTGAACGACAACCTGGAACTTTTAAAAGATATTGTAAAATCAGCTGTTCTTGCCTGTCATGTGTATAACCGTTCATGGTCATAGGACAGTGCATTCTGAAACAACATTTACTTTGTATGGATGGAATGACTCGTACGAATCCTGCTGCTCAGACATGAACCACCGTCACACGCTGACGTGAGCTGGTTTCTTCACAGGGGAAAAGAAGAAATCCTGGGGTTGTGTGAGGTCATGTGTTTTCTCATAGCTGCCGGATGTCCCACCCTGACGGTTACGAGTCAAGAAGACTCATGCGCGAGCTAATAAAACATAAAGTGCCAACAGCTGAGGAGCAGCCGTCGTGACGAACGGTCTCTCTCACCGTGGAAAGTTGTAGTAGTTGTGTCTGGAGCTCAATGTTAGTGACTGGAGGGAGGATACGGAGCAAGCTGGGCTCCATGAGGAGGAACTTGTCTCACCCTCTCCAGCACACACTGAGGGCATTGAGGAGCTCCATCAGTGATAGGATGCTCCATCCCCGGTGTGTGAGGGAGAGGTACCGCAGGTCCTTCCTCCCTGCTGCCATCAGACTCCACAACAAGAACACACCAAGATAAATATTTAACTGCACCTCTTGTTATTTATGTAAATATGATTGTGTATATATTATATAGCAGATTTATCTTTTATTCTATTTAGATTTTCTTTCTCGTTTTTATTTCTGGGTGTTTTTTATTTCTCTTGCTGTTGTTAAACCGAATTTCCCCTCGCGGGACTAATAAAGGTTTTCTGATTCTGATTCTGATAAGAACTCAACTGCCTTCTCACGTCATGTTATATCTAAATTATTTAGTTGTTATTTTTTCACTTTCATATTTATCGATTTTATTTCAAGTTTTAATGACATTATTGTTGAAAACTGTTACTCACATCATGGAAAAATAGGCCATAAAATCACTTTCTCTTCCCTAATGCTGGACTTATATGGTCTGTTTTTAGATGCCTTGAAAGTCAGAAATACTGTCTTTTTTGATTAAAACTTTGGTACATTTCCTTTTGTAATTCATGAACATGTATAATGATTACAAACATTATTGTTGATGTATACATGTTTGCTACAACACAATCTCAGGGCGATCGTAAAGCTTTTTGCTGTTTTTAAATGTTTAGAGCGCCATCTATTGTGTGTCTTTATTATTGCTTAGTAACCATTTCTATGATGCCATTGAAATGCTGCCAAATACGATTACACTGGTGTTTGAGTAAAGAAAGTGTATTATATTTCCTGTAAACGTGTCTGAAATATTTTCATTAATTGATTTCAATACTTTAAATAAATTGTACAACAATTCCACATCATCTTTACTCCATTATTTATTTATTTTTTAACATTGGAAATAAGAAAAAGTGTCAAACGTTATTGTGAGCGACTCACTGTCCCATCATTGTGTTTTTATAATGATATTAATGTTGTTAGATTATCAATCCAAGGTCATGGACCATTGTCACCTGATCAAGAACAGGTCAAGTCTGTCTTGTATGTTTTTTTTCTACAAACTCTTCATTATCTTCATCGTCTGTGACAAAAGGTAACAAGGGTAGGATGGTCAAAGTATGGGAAGCTTGATTTACAGGAACGACCTATTCACGAAAAACTTGTGACAACAAACAACAGTCAAAATAAATGAGTTTATTTTATATGTTAAATGCAAATAATAATAATAAAAAAAACATTTTTTGTAAGATAATTTAAAAAAAAGTACTTTTGTCCTAAATTGCCAGATGAGGAACAATAACAAGACATTAAATCACATTTCCTTCAATTAGATTTCAGTCTCTCCTGCATGATGTTTTCAATTTGTTCGGTCAGGTTGGAGAAACCAGGCCGTTCCTCGAAGTTAAACGCCCAACACTGCTTCATCACTGCATACACCTGGAGGAGAAAACCGAATTGTTGAATGAAAGACACCACATGAAACTGGTGATTCTATTACGTGAGGATTAAAGGTCGGAAAGAAAATGAAAGATTCTAGGGAAAGGAAGGTCTGGGCCTCTTCGGTCCAGCTGCTGCCCCCTCGACCCCCGACCTTGTACAGGTAAATGTATGATCCATGAACTCGAGGGTACCTTGGCTGGACAGTCGAGCGGAGCTGGTAGCCTCCACTGGTCCTTCAAAATGTTTGCGACGTGCATGGACACGGACGGACCCTGGATGTTGTGTCCGATCTCCTGCATGAACAGCTGCCACATATCGGTTCCATTAGCAGCGTTTTCTACTCCACAGAACTTTTTACACTTTTCCACTCGTACCCTTTTAGGGCTGCAGTTGGCATCACAGCGAGAGAAGAGCTCGTGGAGGACCACCCCGAAACTCCACACGTCCGACATCTGGGAGAAGCGGGATTCCTTTATGGATTCTGGAGCAAACCTGGAAAACATTTGGAGAAACTATGGTGTCCTTCTTTAACATTTAACTATTTTACATGCGTGTACTTTGACAGTAGTAACTGACTCCCCCCCCCCCCTGTGTTATCTTGACCTTTAAAGTATATATTTTATTGAGTATTGTTTTGATTGTTTAAGCGCTTTGTGACCCTGGTCTGGAAAAAACTCTACAAATATAAATTACTTACTTACTTACTGTGTGTTTCTAGCGCTCCCAAGTGGATAACAAATGTACTGCACCATTCAAATCGTAAGTAAGTAAGTAATTATTTTTAATTTGTAAAGCGCTTTTCCAAACCAGGGTCACAAAGCGCTTAAACAATCAAAACAATATAAGGTAAGGTAAGGTAAGGTAAAACTTTATTGATCCCTCAAGAGGTCTCTTCCGGGAAATTGTTTTTTTCCATATATATAATATACATAATATTAAATAAAGTATATACTTTAAATGTCAAGATAATACTGAAAACAACACAGGAGTTCCATAAAATCAAGGAAAAGCCTGAACAAATGTGTTAAGCTGTTTAAGCTTTTTTCCTGATGTGAGGAGATTCATTTGAACCTACCAGAAGATGGGGCTTTTTCCAGGCTGCGTGACTCGATAGTACTCCTTCTCGAAAGGAATGATTTTGGTCAATCCAAAATCTGCGATCTTCACCAGGGTGTCACTGGCCACCAGGATGTTTCTGCCCGCCAGGTCTCGATGAACGTACCGCAGGGTCTGCAGATGCTCCATCCCCTGAACGAGACATCTTCATTTAATGTTTGATATTTAAACATGATTGGAGACGGCAACAATCTTAGCTGCAAAAAGAAACATTTTAGTTAAAATAAAGGTGATTCCTACTTTCTATTGCTCAGTTAACGGTTAAAGAAATGTGAAAACACAACTCTCCTGAGTCACATGTTTTAAATGTTAAAATCTTCCTCTCCAAGATGCAGGAAGTCCGTCATCATGACCATGTTTTGAACTTATTACTTTATAAAGTAGCTTTAAAATCTGGGCGAACGAGAGGTTACGAGAGTCCGTTACGACCTAATAATGGCTTCACTCGTCCTCCAGCCAGCTGTAGTCACACCCCGATTTGTTTATATAACGAGTCCCTAGGAGGTATGCGTTTAATCTAAATCAGTGGTCCCCAACCTTTTCCAACTCAGGGCCCACTTTTAAGCCTCCAAAACCTTTGCGGCCCATCCCATAAATACGAAGACATTATAATTCTCATTTCCTTGTCACATGTATAATACTCGAAGAAAAAAACAATATAATGAAAATAATATTTGAGAATGTTTAAAACATTATTATGTGTATTTATATGTTTATACAATTACATCCACCCTCCCTCCAACCAAAAAATGGTGGAAACGATTTTGCCCACTTGCAATACCATCGCGGCCCACCAGGAGGCCGCGGCCAACAGGCTTGGATTCACTGATATAAATCATTAAAGGACGTTTCAGCTCAACAAATGATTACAAGTATAAAACCAACTTTCATGGTTTCACCACCTTGCAGATTTGTAGAGCGAAGAGCAGCATTCGTTGAGTGTTGATCCTGTTTTTGTTCTTGTCCATGTAGCCGATGAGGTTTCCGTGAGGAAGATACTCCATCACCAGGCTCATGCTGAGGCGACCTGAGGAAGACAAACCAAAAAGAGTCCTTTGTGCTTAAAAGTTGATTATTTTTAGCTGTTTATTTCTTAGCCGTTTACATGGATTTTTGTGCATTTTAAGTTGATTCATTCTTTATTAATTCTCATTTTGACAACAGAGGTTTTTCTACTGATATCTACAGACATAACATGCAATGAATCACCTGCACTGTAACAGACTCCTCGGTACTTGACGATGTAGTCACAGCGCAGCCTGCTGAGCGTGTCCACCTCCTTCTGGAAGTCCTGCATGGTCGACTGCTGGTCTGCCTGCAGCTTCTTCACGGCCACCAGCTCGCCGGTGTCGTCGCCCAGCGGGTCGTAGCGACAGAGTTCCACGCAGCCAAAGTTTCCCTAGAAAGGTGGTTATTTTATCATATATTATTACGTTGTTTCAATCCATCCGTGAAGCTCCGTCGTCCCCTCACCGTGGAACAAAACAGAATCGTTGCGATCAACTTATTATTTTATCCGACTTACTTTTCCTAACAGAGAGATGTAACGAAGGTGCCGTTCCTCAAATAAAGTATGACTGTGCAGGCTGGTGGTTCTGGTCACGGCCGAGTCTGAGACCGGCTCTGTCGCGTGCAGAATCACATAGTCTGGAATGAAAATGGACAACCCTCCTCACAAACCTGCATTAAAATACCTTTAAACTTTGAAAGACTTAAAGGGCACCTCATGTGAAAAAACAACTCTCCTGATTTATTTATACACATTTTGTAAATGTTGAAGTCGTCCTCTTCAAAATTCAGTAGTTCATTCATCATGACTTTGCTCCGTTTTGAAGTTATTACTTAATAAAGTTCTCTCCACGTCTTAAATCTCGCCAAAGGAGATTACGGTTTAAATTAAACATTCACTCTGGTGGAGGTGTCCGCCCCTAGAAGCCCTAAATCAGTTAAGAACCTACATGTTAATATCCAAAATATATTTATGTAAACATGGTGAGAGTTACTTTTGCCTTTAGGTGTTTTTGTAACATGTAAATTAAGCAGAAAACCCTATTTTTATTATTCGTTTTTAATGTACAAAACGGGAGTTTCATTGGTGAGTTTGAAATTTACGTGAGTCCTTGAATGCGACTTGTGTTTTTGTGACCAATCAGAGCAGAGTGGGTGTGATTTAGCATTTTAAGTGGGCGGGGCTTAATCGTATTTTCTAATGTAAATTTCTTCATTAAATGAGAGTTTTTTGCAAAAGGAAACATACAGGTGAGTATATTTGGGGCCCTAGAACAATTTAAGAGACACATTAGGTGCCCAAAGATGTATTTTAATCACCTGACGTGATCAAACTGTTGAGATGCCGGATGATGCCGCGGCACGACGGTCTGAAGTCCGGCTGGTAGTTCATGCACTGGTCGATCAGATCGGCCAGTTCCGTCCACTGGGAGCGAGGCAGCTGCTGCAGCGTCTCGTAGAACTGCTGCTTCTGGAAAGACAACAACGTGAAAATGTATCGTTAATATTCCTTCAGTCGACCCTACAGAGCTCGAGGTCTCAAGTTCACCATCTGAAGGTCGCAGCCGTGCAGCGGAGCGATCCCGCCGTTGAAGATCTCCCACACGGTGGCTCCAAAACTCCACTTGTCACACTCCAGACTCAGGTCATCCGGAGCGTCCAGGACTTCCGGGGCCACCCAGGGAATCCTGTCCAGGACGACTGAACACAACTCTACGGGTCATCTTCACAATCGAGGTCATCGGGTCCATCACTCAAAGCTTACCCTCCCTGCCCAGCACCGTCACACTGATGCCCGGGTCGCTGAGCTTGATGAACGGGGAGCTGCCCTGGGTCTGATCTCCTTCTCTGGCCAGCAGCAGGTTCTTGGCGCAGATGTTCCCGTGAACAATGTTCTTCTCCTCCTGCGGACAATCAAACATTCACAGTCTTTTCGTCTCCTGGTCGTCTTGCGTCTCACCAGGAAGTTGAGGGCCGAGGCCAGCTGTTTGGTGATCTCCAGTTTCCAGCTCACGGACACCGAGCGTCCTCTCTTCAAGTAAAGGTCAAGAGCTCCGTGCTTGACGAACTCCTGCACCATGACGTCTGCCGGACACAACAAGTTTGTTTTCGCAGCTGCTCTCCGGTCAGACTCCGTGTCAGAATCTCTCACGCGGAGAAAAACAATACTGGTCTGAGGTCTGGAGGAACTCTTCGGCAGAACGTCCCAGGTGAGACAAATCCGAGGATGACTATGAGGGGACACCCTGGACAGACACCCACTCACAAACACTCTCACTATTGTGGGAAAAAACTAAGCAGACCTTGAGGAAGTGAAATACTTTATCTCCTCAAAACTAGTGGCATTTATTGGGAAGAATCTGGCGACACAATACGTATCACCGTACAGGGACAGCATAGAATATATCGTGATACTGTAGCAACAAGTATATATTCGTAGTATTGTCGAGTACTTGACTCTGGTGTTGCAGATTTTACAGACCACATGACTCTTGACAAAGTCGTGACAACTTTCATTTGTTTTTGAAACCAAAATATGTCCAAACATCAGCTTTAAAAGCTGCTAGAGTCGACTGTATCCTCTCGTCCTCAGTCATCTCCAGGATCACGTGGGATTGAATTGTTTTTTTTAACTGCAGGATGGGATTACTGCCAACCTTTACAGAGATAAGATCCAGGTTCACTCCTCATCCAGAGTAAAGAAACCAATCCATACAACATCTCGCAGCCAATAGTTTGAAAACAACTCGTTTGTTTGTACTCACTCGTGGCTCCTTTCATGCTCACGCCATAGACCAGCAGCAGGTGTTTGTGAGAAATCTGAGTCATCACACTGGCAGCTTCGAAGAAGGACTGAAACAAACAACACAAACGATCAAATCTTTTGTGTTTATATATATGTGTGTGTGTGTGTTTGTGTGCGTCACACCTCCCAACAGTTCTTGTGATCAACATCCAGCTCCTTGAGAAGAACCTCTGTCGTTTTTTTCTCTCCGTCACGAACTTCGGCTTTGTAGCCACGGAAGATTCTGGTGAAGGATCCTTGTCCAAGACTCTCACCCTTACAGGACGTATACACACAACCATGACTTCCGAACACACTTACAGGAGGTATACACACAACCATTACTTCAGAACACACTTACAGGAGGTATACACACAACCAATTTCTTCAGAACACACTTACAGCAGGTATACACACAACGATGACTTCAGAACACCTTTACAGGAGGTATACACACAACCATGACTCCAGAACACACTTACAGCAGGTATACACACAACCATGACTTCAGAACACACTTACAGGAGGTATACACACAACCATGACTTCAGAACACATTTACAGCAGGTATACACACAACCATGACTTCAGAACACATTTAAAGGAGGTATACACACAACCATGACTCCAGAACACACTTACAGCAGGTATACACACAGCCATGACTTCAGAACACACTTACAGGAGGTATACACACAACCATGACTTCAGAACACCTTTACAGGAGGTATACACACAACCATGACTTCAGAACACACTTACTGCAGGTATACACACAACCATGACTTCAGAACACACTTACAGCAGGTATACACACAGCCGTGACTTCAGAACACACTTACAGGAGGTATACACACAACCATGACTTCAGAACACCTTTACAGGAGGTATACACACAACCATGACTTCAGAACACACTTACAGGAGGTATACACACAACCATGACTTCAGAACACACTTACAGCAGGTATACACACAGCCATGACTTCAGAACACACTTACAGGAGGTATACACACAACCATGACTCCAGAACACACTTACAGCAGGTATACACACACAACAATGACTTCAGAAAACACTTACAGCAGGTATCTTAAGACGGTTCTATTTGTTCAGGCTTTTCCTTGATTTTCTGGAACTCCTGTTGTGTTATCAGTTTGATCTTGATCTTTAAAGTATATACTTTATTGAATATTGTTTTGATTGTTTAAGCGCTTTGTGACCCTAGTCTGGAAAAGCGCTATACAAATAAAAATTACTTACTTACTTACAACCATGACTCCAGAACACACTTACAGCAGGTATACACACAACCATGACTTCAGAACACACTGACATGAGGTAAACACACAACCATGACTTAATTTCACACTTACAGTGGGTATACACACAACCAAGACTTCAGAACACACTAACAGCAGGTATACACAGAACCATGACTTCAGAACACACTGACATGAGGTAAACACACAACCATGACTTAATTTCACACTTACAGTGGGTATACACACAACCAAGACTTCAGAACACACTTACAGCAGGTATACACACACAACCATGACTTCAGAACACACTTACAGCAGGTATACACACAAACATGCCTTCAAATCACAATTACAGGAGTTATACACACAACCATGACTTGAAATCACAATTACAGCAGGTATACACACAACTATGACTTAAAACCAATCACACTTACAGCAGGTATACACACAACCATGACTTCAGAACACACTTACAGCAGGTATACGCACAGCCATGACTTCAAATCACAATTACAGCAGGTATACACACAACTATGACTTAAAACCAATCACACTTACAGCAGGTATACACACAACCATGACTTCAGAACACACTTACAGCAGGTATACACACAACCATGACTTCAAATCACAATTACAGCAGGTATACACACAACCATGACTCCAGAACACACTTACAGCAGGTATACACACAACCATGACTTCAGAACACACTTACAGCAGGTATACGTACACACAACTATGACTTAAAATCAATCACACTTACAGCAGCTATACACACAGCCATGACTTCAAATCACACTTACAGCAGGTATACACACAACCATGACTTCAAATCACAATTACAGCAGGTATACACACAACCATGACTCCAGAACACACTTACAGCAGGTATACACACAACCATGACTTCAGAACACACTTACAGCAGGTATACGTACACACAACTATGACTTAAAATCAATCACACTTACAGCAGCTATACACACAGCCATGACTTCAGAACACACTTACAGCAGGTATACACACAACCATGACTTCAAATCACAATTACAGCAGGTATACACACAACCATGACTCCAGAACACACTTACAGCAGGTATACACACAACCATGACTTCAGAACACACTTACAGCAGGTATACGTACACACAACTATGACTTAAAATCAATCACACTTACAGCAGCTATACACACAGCCATGACTTCAAATCACACTTACAGCAGGTATACACACAACCATGACTTCAGAACACACCCCTGCCAGACCATGACCTACCCATGTGAGATCTTCAAATTTGATCATGTGGAACTGGATATCATCGAATTTGTTCCTCTCTGGTGTATGTGATCCCTGAGTGTCCATCGTGCTGCTGTTACGTACGATGATTAGATTTGTCAGTTCTGTGGATATATTTAAAAAAAATCTTAGTAACTACTTCAAATTTCAGGAGTTTTTTTCCAAGGATTCGTAACTAATAGACACACCCTTAGGTCGGGGGGGGCAACATCGTCCCAGCTTGAAGGGGATCTCTGCCACCAACATTTTGTTGTGCTGCAAGTGCCTGGTGAGTTCCTTTAATGTGGAGAATAACGTGGAGACGCCAGGGAGACTGTACTTCTCGTTTTTGATGATCAGGCAGTTTTTGTAGTCCAGTCCCAGCGGCGTCTAGAACACGTCCGAGTTAAATACGTATACATAGAATACTAGTGTGTAGAATGATTCACCTGCACACAGACGGTGAGGTAGAAGTTGTCGTAGGTTTTAGGACTCTGTCGCAGAAGGAAGGTCCCTTCATCACATCCCAGCTTCTTCAGCTTGTTGACCGCGAACTCTGACCTGAACAAAAGAAAACCTGGAGTAAAAAGAGTTTTCTCCGGCGTCCCGGCGACTCACGTGATCGGGCCGTGACTGCGGTCGCGCAGACCGCTCAGGATGCTCGGCGGCGTGATGTCCTGGCAGAAGTAATGCGTGGAGTCCGTGGTCAGTCGGAAGTAGCCGTCCACGAGCGAGACGAAGGAGTGGGCCTCCTGGAGGCCTTTGAACGTGGCCCCCTGAGAGGAGAGAGTCCGTCTTCACGCGTGGATGTTCGGATGCCAACGTCGGCAGGTCTTACCAGACATTTGTCGTCGTTGCGAGTGATGGTCACCATCCGGTCCTCCTGGGACACCTGCTCGTGGGCGACTCGCATGACGGTGATGTCGATGATCTCTTTGAAGTCGCAGAATGTTTGCCATTCCTGTAACAGTCGGGAGTCGGTGATGCTTTTGACGGGTTTCACTTAAAGATGTTCTAATGATTGACATTAGAAAATGATCTTAAGCCCCGCCCACTGAAAACAACGTTTTTCTGGAGATTTAATCTTGTTTATCACAACCACACCCAGTCTGCTGTGACTGTTTGTTCACTGTCCGTCATCAATCCCGGAAGTCTCCGCCTCCAAGGGACTCGTTGTGTAAACAAAGCAGGGGCATGATTACAGCTGGCTGGAGGAGGAGTGAAGCCATTATTATGTCATAATGGACTCTCGTAACCTCTCGTTCGCCCAGATTTCAGGGCTAACTTTATAAAGTAATAAGTTCAAAAACATGTTCATGATGAGGGACTTGTTGTATAAACAAAGCGGGGCGTGATTACAGCTGGCTGGAGGAGGAGTGAAGCCATTATTATGTCATAATGGACTCTACTCTCGTAACCTCTCGTTCGCCCAGATTTCAGGGCTAACTTTATAAAGTAATAAGTTCAAAGCATGTTCATGATGATGGACTTGTTGTATAAACAAAGCGGGGTATTATTAGAGCTGGCTGGAGGAGGAGGGAAGCCATTTTTACGTCATAATGGACTCTCGTAACCTCTCGTTCGCCCAGATTTCTTTATAAAATAATAAGTTAAAAACGTGGTCATGATGAGGGACTGACTGTTTCTTCACTGTCCGTCATCAATCCCGGAAGTCTCCGCCTCCGAGGGACTCGTTGTGTAAACAAAGCGGGGCATGATTACAGCTGGCTGGAGGAGGAGTGAAGCCATTATTATGTCATAATGGACTCTCGTAACCTCTCGTTCGCCCAGATTTCAGGGCTAACTTTATAAAGTAATAAGTTCAAAAACATGTTCATGATGAGGGACTTGTTGTATAAACAAAGCGGGGCGTGATTACAGCTGGCTGGAGGAGGAGTGAAGCCATTATTATGTCATAATGGACTCTACTCTCGTAACCTCTCGTTCGCCCAGATTTCAGGGCTAACTTTATAAAGTAATAAGTTCAAAACATGTTCATGATGAGGGACTTGTTGTATAAACAAAGCGGGGCATTATTAGAGCTGGCTGGAGGAGGAGGGAAGCCATTATTACGTACTAATGGACTCTCGTAACCTCTCGTTCGCCCAGATTTCTTTATAAAATAATAAGTTAAAAACGTGGTCATGATGAGGGACTGACTGTTTCTTGGAGAGGAAGAATTCAACATTTGAAACATGTGAGGAGAGTGTAGTTTTCACAGATACATTTTGTACAAATGCTCTTTGGTGTTTTAAAGACAATAAAACTTATTTTGACCAACATGATCTATGAAAGTAGTCCAAAGATGTTCCATTTGAGATGTATGATTTAGTCTGGAGTAAAAGTATATGGTCCTGGACTATCTTCAGTAAATGTACTACAGTACCACCACTTATACTAGTACCTCACCATTGCACCGTGAAGTGATCCTCCACCGGTTTGGATCCCAGTTTCTCCAGAAACACGCAGCAGCGTAAAGGTTGGGCTGCAGCTCGACGAGGAAGCGTTCACACGGAAGGTCTCAGATCCCAGAGCAGGAACAACGGCGGCCAGTTCAAGCAGGTACTTGACTTTCAAGCTGCACTCGTCTACCGAGCAGTTCACCAGCTTCTTCAGAAAATGCTTGAGAGTGCTTCGGATTCGAAAGCGGTTGAGGCGGTTCCTTCTTTGGATGTCTTCACGGTGCGACTCCGGGAGGCATGATTTGTAACTGAAATACAAGCAAAGTACTATAGTTATAGTACTTTAGTTATAGTACTATAATTTAAGTACTATAGTTAAGATGGATCAGGATGAAAACATGACACTATACATTTATAAATACATAACTAAGTAAAAAAATAAATCTGTGATTAAATATAAAAATGTCTAAATAAATAGATTAATTATTTCTGATTTTACTTTTGTCGAATAACGGTAGTGATGTGTCGATGAAGCTTCATGAAACAGTGTCATTATTATTTCCTGAGTCCACTAGATGTCACTCTTTAATAATCTATTGCTTTGAAAAGCTATTCTATTGAAACCTCACATCATTTTTAAACTGAAGGCGCCCCTTACTGTCCTCTGAAGAATATGATACTGCTTCATGAACCTTAGTTGATACATCACTAAAGAACTGTGATATTTATATATATATATATATATATATATATATATATATATATATATATATATATATATATACCTTAATTTATTATTATATGTTAATTATTTAATAATATATGTTTTAACTTGTATTTATTTGTTCATTTAATTATTTATACATTTTGTTATTTAACGTACATTTAGCACTTTATTTATTTACGTTTTCGTACTTTTCTTTTGCATACTGCAAAATGGTGAATCACATGAAAGAAGTAAATAGGAAAAACTTTAATAAATAAAAAGCGAAATGTATGGATAAATGTTAAAACTAAATACCCAAATAATTAAACGTACAAATGAACAAAAGTTAAACGTATATATACACATAAAAAGCACTGCTCTTTAACATGTATACAACTAGAGTTTAAATAATATTATTTGGAGAACAATTTATACTTTAATGTATTGTTTTAAAATCGTGTATTGTCCTTAATATAAAGTACTTTTCACAAGTAAAGCCTGATAATTCACAAAACAAAGATATTTACCACGTATTCAGTGAAAGTGGAACCGGTTCATATTTTAACATATATTTAGAGTAAAGGCTACTTTAACTTTGGGTGTTGAGGGAGTCAACAGTGGAAACAGGAAGCAAAACTTCATGTAGCTATAAACAAAAATGAAATGTTAGTTTAGAAATATACAACCTAAAGAGAATTCTTCTACAAACTTTAATGAATATCTTTTAACAGTTTTAACAGGATGGCATCAGAATCAGAAAACGTTTATTTTCCTGCTGCTGGACAATAAACGTAAAATAAATAACTCATTTCACCTCCGACCAAAACTTTAAACAACATAATTTAATTGTCAAATCATTTATTTGTTTTTATTTTGTCCAGGTCGTTGAAAAAGTATCCAACAATTATAAAACAATCCTGTTGTGACAACAAAATGTGTGTAATTACTTTTGCGCCTGTTTTATAAGGCTCATAAAGTAGTTAAGTAAAGTCTTATCTGTTTCCTCTTTACTAGGCTAGTAAAATGGTGTCAGAAGTAGGATAGTAAGGAACTAAAGTGTGCCCGGAAAAGGGAAACTTTAAACTACAAAGGCGTCGTCTGTTTCCTACAAACAAAGGATTACGGTCAAAGGTCAAAGGTCGGCGAGATGTTATGGTTTAATATCCCTTGTTATGAAAATAGTTCACCTGACGGTCCTGCAGATCTCTCGCACACTCTGATGACGCTCCCTCGCCATCCTCCACAGATCCAGGACGGCCAGACCCAGACACTCCTCTTGGGAGCTCAGAGGTGGAGCGACTCCTGCCTCGCTGGAGATGAAGTCGTGTCGCAGCTTTTTTCGTAGAGACAACAACAAAAAAAAGGTTGATATTTGACACTTTATATTGATTTCTATTTGTGTTGTTTTCACCTGAGCAAAGAGATATTCGATGACGGAGTAGTTGAGAACCGGACTGACTCGGTCCCGGGTCAGGCCGTAGCGGTACGAGGCTCTCGGGCCTTGTTCGAACCAGTTGGCGAAGAAAAACCTGCGACGAAGAATTGTTCTCTTTCGACTTTGACGTTCACTCGTGAATCGGCGAATCGTACCCACCGAACCCTGAAGAGGACCTGGACGTGTTCCTCGGATCGAAACAGGTGCGACGGAGGAAACCAGAAGGACCCGTTCTGGGACGCCAGCCCGAACAGACTCCGGTAAACCGGTAAAATCCCTGGAGAAATGAATGAATCAGGAAGCGTTTCTTCAACCGTTTCGAAGGACTCAAGGAGTCTCACCACATTTCTTGGCGGCATGAATGCAGACGTCTTCGGCGGAGATCTGACTGCACGATATGTGCGTCGTCGAAGCCGCCTTCGTGGAAGGGAGGAAGTAGAGATGGACTTCCAGGCTGGTGTCGGCGCTGAAACTGGACCCGAGGCTCCCCTCCAGGTCCGGGTTCATCAGCGGCGTGAACTCCTCCTCGCTGACGTCCATTTGGTTTCTATGAAAGAAAAATGGTTCAATTTCTGACCAGACGATACGAACTGACTGTTAGTCCAGCGTTAAGAAAGAGACTTAATCTTGTTCTGAAAACATTAAAATGAGGAGTTTGTACTTACAGTCTTCAGAGATCCAGGATGTTGCAGAAAAGATAAAGTTACCGTCACCGAGAGAAACAAAATGTTGACTTGTATTTCCGTGCTCGCGTTCAGGAAGCGCTTTTTTCGAAAAGGATTTCCTGCTTCATGGTTTCAACCTCCTCGTGGTTGTGTTTGTAAGCACCTCCGTGTCGTGTACAGCTTTAAATATACACACGATAATACATGCATATATACATACACCTTTAGAAGCTTGAAAATGGTCGATTTGAAAGATTTTGATCAAGAGCAGAAACATTAGGCCTGAAAACAAATGTGTTTGTGGTATCCATTTTGTTATATCAGGGTCAAGGTGACCCTAAGGCCCAAAGAAAATGTGTTTGTAGTATCCCTTGTGTTATATTAGGGTCAAGGTGAGCAAAGGGCCCAGAAACAAATGGGTTTGTGGTATCCCTTGTGTTATATCAGGGTCAAGGTGACCCGAAGGCCCGAAAACAATTTATTTTGTGGTATCCTTTGTGTTATATCACGGTCAAGGTGACCAAAGGGCCCAGAAACAAATGTGTTTGTGCTATCCCTTGTGTTATATCAGGGTCAAGGTGACCAAAGGGCCCAGAAACAAATGGGTTTGTGGTATCCCTTGTGTTATATCAGGGTCAAGGTGACCCGAAGGCCCGAAAACAATTTATTTTGTGGTATCCTTTGTGTTATATCACGGTCAAGGTGACCAAAGGGCCGAGAAACAAATGGGTTTGTGCTATCCCTTGTGTTATATCAGGGTCAAGGTGACCCAAAGGCCCGAAAACAATTTATTTTGTGGTATCCCTTGTGGTATTTCTGGGTCGAAGACCCGAAAACACATTTGTTTTAAAAAATAAATGTAAAATGTAAAAAAAAAAAATACTGTATATCTGCCGAGCATGACTTCTTGTTGAATTCAGATAATATATGTTTTTAACACTGAAATGTGTTCTGAATGAAAAAAGCTATTGTGAAATAATGAGTTTGCCTTCAGTCCAGCCAAGACACAATCAGCAGTTTATTATTAGTAGAAGATTATTAATATGTGAGCTGCCATTCCTCCCCTGACATAACTTTTTATTGTCCAGTGACATTATTAACTACAAAGACCATGGTCTACGTGTTGAACAGCACACAAGGAAACAAGAAAATGGTGCATCATGGTTATCTCATCACAGCCATAAGGAAAGATCCAGGTACCACTCAATTCCAGTCAGTCAAAGCGCTTATATAGCGCTTTACCAGACCAGGGTCACAAAGCGCTTTAACAATCAAAACAATACTTTATCTTGATCTTTAAAGTATATACTGTTTTGAATATTGTTTTGATTGTTAAAGCGCTTTGTGACCCTGGTCTGGAAAAGCGCTATATAAATAAATATTACTTACTTACTTACTTACTTATCAAAAGATGCTTGTTTGCTCCTGGACTTCCTCCAATCTAAGGAAACAAGAAATCAAAACGTGAGCTCAAGTAATAACTACAAGTCAAATAAAAAAGATTACTGTGGTTTATAAACAAGAACAGTAATTTTGGCAAAATTTTCAAATGAATTCAGATACAAACGGAAAACAAAAAAAACACATTTTATTAAAATATAGAAATAAAAATACCTAAAAAATACTACTAATATTACACTACTCTGGCTTAAATACAAATGAATCCTTTTGAATTATACTTGAATGACGTAAAATACAAACACAATCGTACCAATTCTGATATATATATATATTTATATCCTCAACGACACATCACTAAACAATAGTATTGTGTTTATGTAGAGTTTCATTTTATTTTGTTCACGGCTCACAAAATGATTGTTGATGATATATTTTTTTGTGTAGTTTAATTACTCGATTAATTTGTTTTCTTAAATAAAATCACAATGTCTTTTGTCGTTTTTTAACTAAAGTTTTTGACCTACGAACCGAATATATATATATATATATCTATATATCTATATAGATATATAGATATATAGATATATCTATATATCTATATATATACTGTATATATATATATATATATATATATATAAATAAACCATTGTTATAATTATATAAATAAATACATTTCAATGTTTTTTTTCAATACATCTTTCAATGGTACATCTCATTAATATATGTTATAACCGTAATACTTGTAGTAAAATAAACAAGCACACGTCACCAGCCTCGTCATCGTGAGCAGCTCGACAGTCAAGCATCCTTCACAGAACTTCTTATTTGACCAGAACAACCTCGGGTTTCACGCGCACTCCTGCGTCAGAGCGCGCGTCTGTGCCAGAGTCTCTGCAGCAGCTGAGACGAGACGGTGAGTTTTTTTACACTTTTAAATCATGTTTCAGGGATTTTATCAAATCACGAGTGGATTTAAGAAAGAACTGCGAAAAATCCATAATAATAGGAGCCATCACAAAACAAGACCGTTTTTAATTTAACAGTTAGACAAATGTTCATTTTATATGAAACTAAGCATCAATACTACATAAAAACGAATGGAAAGATCTTTACTATACTTTAATGAAACTCATTTTTAAGACGTTTATTTTAATGCTCTTAAATAAGTATAATTTGCAATTTATTAAGAGTTGTTAGTTAAGGCACAAATGTACTTTAATATATATATATATATATTTAACATAATCATCAATGATTTTTTATTTCTCTTTGTTCTTATTTTGTTTTGATTTATTTAATGAAAAATTGCTGTATTTGCTGTGGCTAGTTGGAAAAAACAATATCAATAAAGTTCTACCTAACCTAACCTAATTATTGATGCAATTTAATGCAGTTTAATTTGTCTCCTGATCATAACAGTAAAAATAATATAATTTAATGATTTAAATTAATGATAATTTAATTAGTATACAATTTAATTTATAAAAGTGGTCCGCCAAAAAACAATATTTCTGTATTTCAAATATATAATTTGATAAGAGCAAAACTTTGTATTTGGCTTCGATTCAAGATTATTATTATTATTATTTTTTTAAATACATAATTATCTTTGGGAAACATTACCCATCAAAGTATTTGTACTTATATGCGTGTTATGTACGTTTCTTTAAGTTTTATTATGCACAGCTAATTTGAGCTTAAGTTAGGTTTTCCTTTAGAAATAAAAAGCAAAAAACATCTTTGGAAATTAGGTAACATGGCAAGGGTGTGGTTAAGTCACACCTTTGCCCTTGGCTATCTGTTAGATATTTCTTTCATAAGTGTTCTTATAAATATTCAATCAGATAAAACAACATACAACAATATGATCAAATGGAAATTGCGTAATGCTGCAAAGGTTTGATAACGGGACACAGGGCGGAGTCTTGGAAAAAACCATCTGGATCCAAGAATATTTAGAAGTATTTGTCAATGTAGCGGAGTGCTGAGTTCAAGGCTATGAAACAGGGCATACATTAAATACAAATATAACAACAACAGCTTTGTTTTAGTGTCGCTAAAGAAGTCAAGCCGAGTCAGGAAATTGGATGTTAGGTAGAAGGTTAGGTAGATAAATAGATAGATAGAAACTTTATTCATCTCCTTAGAGAAATTCACGGTTCAGCAGCTCCAGAATATGTTACAAAGAAATAGAACACAGAGGCATGCAAGTTATGTACAGTCTAAAATATACTGAAAAATATGTCTAAAAAGGAAAAAAATAAAATAAGAAAATAAAAAATATTTAAAAAAAAATATATAAAAAAAAAACGTTAAAAAGAATGGGATGAGTCTGCGTCATGTATGATGCAGGTTGAAGAGTCTGATGGCATGGGGGGAGGAATGATCTCCTCAGTCTTTCAGTGGAGCAGGACATTGGTAGCAGTCTGTCACTGAAGCTGCTCCTCTGTCGGTCTATGGTGCTGTGAAGAGGATGGTGTGGATTGTCTATGATGGACAGGAGCCTGTTGAGGGAGCGTCGCTCAGCTATGGATGTCAGACTGTCCAGTTCTGTGCCTACAACAGAGCCTGCCTTCCTTATTAGTTTGTCCAGGCGTGAAGCATCCTTCTTCTTTAGACTGCCCCCCCAGCACACCACCGAGTACAGGAGGGCACTCGCTACCACAGACTGGTAGAAGGTCTGTAGCAGCTTCCTGCAGACGTTGAAGGATGCCAGCCTTCGAAGGAAGTACAAACGACTCTGTCCTTTCTTGCACAGAGCATCTGTGTTGGTGGTCCAGTCCAGCCTGTCATCCAGCTGTACTCCCAGGTATTTGTAGGTGTGCACCACCTCCAAACAGTTCCCCTTGATAAGAACTGGTTCTGAGTGCACCCTGGATCTCCGGAAATCCACAACCATCTCCCTGGTCTTGGTGGTGTTTAGGAGCAGATGATTGTTGTCACACCATTTGACAAAGTCCTGGATGAGCTCCCTGTACTCGTCCTCCTTTCCGCTCCTGATACAGCCAACAATGGCTGTGTCGTCCGCAAATCTCTGCACATGGCAGAGCTCTGAGTTGTGCTGAAAGTCAGACGTGTACAGGGAAAACAAGACAGGAGAGAGCACAGTTCCCTGTGGCGCCCCCGTGTTGCTCACCACCGTGTCAGACCTGCATTCCCCTAGTCTCACATACTGGGGTCTCCCGGTCAGGTAGTCGCTTATCCAGGCAACTAGTTGTGAATCCACTCCCATCCCCGACAGCTTGTCCCTCAGGAGCAGAGGCTGGATGGTGTTGAAGGCGCTGGAGAAGTCCAAAAATGTAATTCTCACAGCACCGTTGCCTCTGTCCAGGTGAGAGAGAGATCGGTGTTGCAGGAAGATGATGGCATCTTCCACTCCCACCTTTTCCTGGTAAGCAAACTGTAGGGGGTCAAGGGCATGGCAGGTCTGTGGCCTGAGGTGATGAAGCACCAGTCGTTCCATGGTCTTCATCACGTGCGAAGTCAGGACCACAGGGCTGAAGTCGTAGTCGGTAGAACTTTATTGATCCCTCAGGAGGTCTCCTTTGGGAATTTTTTTTTTCCAATTAGCCACAGAAAATACAGCAATTTTTCATAAAAAATACATCTGTCTTACAATCTACAATCTAAGTCTGACGATAAAGATAAAGAAAAATAACAAAGACAAAGGATACAAAGACTAGCATAGAATAGAACATCATGATACTTTTACTCCACTCCTGCTCCCAAACTCAGAATTGTACAATTTAATAGCCCGAGGAATGAATGAGTCCTTGAGTCTATTTGTTTTGCACCTGGGAAGGATCATTCGTGCACTCATTCTGCTTCTCTGCTCACTGATGACAGTGTTCAGAGGATGATGTCATCATCCATGATGGACAGTAGTTTGTCACGTGATCTCCTCTGTGCAACATACCAACTCATCTGTGACCAGCAGCCTAGCAAGACCGAGCTTTGAAAGTAGGAAATCATTTTGAGTGGAATCACATTTAGGGGGAAGATAAGCTTGGCAGAGCATACATGTATGCAAGACATACGGGTATAGATGAAAGTAAGTAAGCAAGTACTTTTTATTTATATAGCGCTTTTCCAGACCAGGGTCACAAAGCGCTTAAACAATCGAAACATTATTCAATAAAGTATATACTTTAAAGGTCAAGATAAAACTGGTAACACAACAGGAGTTCCAGAAAATCAAGGAAAAGCCTGAACAAATAGAAACGTCTTAAGATGTTTCTTAAAGGAGTCAGTAGATCCATCAAGCGCAAAGAGAGAGGAAGATCGTTCCAAAGCTTACGAGCAACAGCCTGAAAAGATTTCTCTCCTCTGGTCCTCTCAGACCCACGATGCAAAACATGAAGTAGACAATGAAAGGACATTAAACATAAATAAAAATAAATAATCAACAAAATGAAATAAATAATCTGAAATACGTAAATAATAAACTAATAAACAGAATATCAACAAAAACAAAGTTAAGGCATGGGTAGTGCAAGCAGAGGTGAGATTGATGGTAGGACAGGGAGGGAGTTGAGTCTCCTGGTGGAAGAAGCTCTCCTTTAACCTGCTGGTTCTGGCCTGAAGACTGTGTAGTCTCCTCCTTGATAGCAGCAGCTGAAGAGGCTGTGGGATGGGTTAGTGGGGTAACCAGTGACCCTGATGGCATTGCTGGTGACTATAAATGTCCGAGAGGGGGGGAGACACACCAATGATCCTCTCAGCTGCTCTCAAGATGTTGCTGCAGGGTCTTGCGGCAGCACACGGTGCAGGCGCCGTACCACACGGTGATGCAGCTCGACAGGATGCTCTCGATGGTGCCTCTGTAGAAGGTGAGCATCATGGGTGGTGGGGCTCTTGCTCTCCTCAATCTGGGGTTTTTCGGCCATTGATGCTGTATTTATGGCTCCAGGACGGATCTTCAGAGATGTGCACACCCAGGAACTTGGTGCTGCTCCCCCTCTCCACTGCAGTTCCGTCGATGGTTAGTGGTAGATGCTGGGTTTGCACTCTCCTTAAGTCCACAATGACCTCCTTAGTCTTCTCCACGTTCAGGTGGAGATTGTTGTCTTTGCACCACGTGGTCAGCCTGTTGACCTCACTCCTGTAGATGGTCTCATCGCTGTTGTTGATGAGACCATCTACAGTTGTGTCGTCCTCAAACTTGATGGGTTAATGGGTCAGCAGAGTGAAGAGGAGGGGGCTCAGCACACATCCAGCCACTGTGTTCAGTATGCTGGAGATGTTACTGCCGAACCCGCACTGCCTGTGGTCAACCCCGTCAAGAAGTCCAACAGCCAGTGGCACAGGGAGGTGGGGAGTCCCAACTGGTCCAGTTTGTGGACGAGCTGCTGGGGGATGATGGTGTTGAATGCTGAGCTGAAGCATCCTGGAATGCTTCTGTAGAACCCTCGGGCCACACGCAAAGTTGACTTTTACCAGTGACCTAGATTCTTGCATTAGCATAACAGTGGTGTGGTCTGAGACTCTGAAGATAGGGGTAGGGGACGAGCTTTGTAGACACCTTTTTGTGTGATGTAAACATTGACATTGTCGATGTCATCTAGAAATCCCAATTACACATCTTATTATGCGTTTGATTGACATCGGGTGATCTATACACTCACGAAAAGGTGAACCTTATCATCAGAATTGTTGGTCGTCAGAATTTTTACGTCCTTCTCGGCTGCTGTGTCAACACAGAATTTCCCTGTCAGGGTTTATATGATCCAGTATTTTATCTCGCAGGTGACACTGTAATTGTAACTATTACGACTCGATATCAGCTTCAAGGAAACGGCGAGAGAAACCCTGACCTTCCGAACGAGACAGTATTTAAAGCGAGGCGGGCTTTCCTTGGACCATCAGTGATCAGTCGGACCTCGAAGAGAACGATTGACTGGTGAGTGCTCAGCCTCAACTTGACCTACTTTTCTTAACTAGACCTACTTAATTGATCTAATTCAATTGTATTTTATTATTTCAAAATCAAAATATATTTTTGCCTGATGTCACAGTACTTACTCGTTATTAAATTAATATTTAAATGATCTTAGTTGCTCTTAAACTGACTAATAATCTGTACAGAAAGGATTTGAGCCACTATAGAAAATATCTATTATTGTAATTATCTTTTTTTTTAAATATACCTTTTTTTTGTTAGTATATTTCTTACGTTTTTTAGATTTGTTTCTACAATACAGTAGAGAAGGGACGGTTCTTGTACACATGTTTTTGTCCGCCTATCATTTATTCTAAATTCTAAATTAAATATATATACTTAAATAAAAGCGGATTCAATTAGAAATAATCCAGCTACTGTAGCTCCCGGTTAGTTATGATCAATATATAGAGAAAATCGTTAAATATTTGAAAATGTTTTAAATAACTGTATGAATTCTAAACTTATTTCCAAGTAAAATAACAGCTGCAATGGATTAAAGAGGAACTGAGGAATGACTCGTAAAAGGAAAATTAGGTGTGACATATTTAATATATTTCAAGAAATTTTACATTTGTTCAATTTTTGAACACACTTGGACAAACATTTAACCAGATTTGATGAAGTAGCCAAATCAATATTTATGCCATGCTTCCACTGTTATTATATATCTATGTTGTTTTTATTATATGGTAGCCTGGCTCCGACACAAGACAGTTATGTTTCACTATTTATTTTTAGTTTTGCTAGTTTTCTTCTCTCGTTTTTGGCTTTTTCGTAAGTAAGTAAAGGTTTGTTGTAAAGATCTTTCTAGACCAGGGTCACAAAGCACTTTAACAATCAAAAACAATACACAGTTAAAATATATATACTTTAAAAGGTTCCCAGAAAATCAGGGAAAACCACAAATAAAAATGTCTTCAGATGTTTCTTGAAGGAGTCAGTAGATCATCAAACACAGAGATGGTTCCAAAGCTTAGGAGCAACAGTCTGGAAGGATTTCTCTCCTCTGGTCCTGAAGCGTGTTCAGGAACCATCAGTAGATTCTGATCCACAGACCTCAGAGCCCGAGCTGGGGTGTAAGTCTGGATCAGATCACTGATGGAAGGTCTGACCATAAAAAGATCTGAAAGTAAGAACCAGAATTATAAAATGGATCTTGAAAGAAATTGGCAGCCAGTGAAGAGTTTTCAGGATCGAGGAAATGTGAGTTCTTCTACTAGAGCGGGTCAGAAGTTTTGTATGAACTGCAGGCGAGACAGATCCTTCTTGTTCTTGTTGTTTCTGTAAATCTTGGAGAATTTGTAAATTATGACAAATCTATATTTAAAAAAAGCATTGATAATGTTTAGACAAAAAAAATTGATAGTAATTAATTAATAATAGTCATTAAAATGTGTTATCTCAGTGGTTTTAACTGTGCTCTGTGAAATAGAAAATGTCTTCATAGTCACCAGCTCGGTGGTTATTGTCTTTTACAGATTATTTGACGTCACCAGCAGAAGAAACCAAAATGACCACCGGTGAACCTTCGCATCAAAAAACCTTCCTGGCTCAGGATTACGCCGTCTTCGGCGCCATGTTGACGGTTTCCATGGCGATAGGAGTCTTCCACGCCTTGAAGAAGAAGCCCAAGAATGCTCAGGTCGACGACTTCTTCACGGGTGGCCGGGATATGTCGGCCGTACCCGTCGGGCTCTCGCTCTGCGCCAGCTTCATGTCGGCCGTGCAGGTCGTGGGAGTGCCAGCGGAGAATTTCCGCTATGGCATGAAGTTCCTCTACATGTGCCTGGGTCAGAGTATCAACGCCGTGCTGACCGCTTACCTGTTCCTGCCCGTCTTCTATCGCCTCGGCATCACCAGCACCAACCAGGTGAGTCATGTTCAAGTCGTCCAAGATATGGAAACCAATCACATAAATTAATACAAAAATATAGGTTTTGATTTTGTGATTTAAATGTGTTGATTTAAGTATGTGTTAAATAAATGTTGGACTCTATTGTATCATCAGTGTCTGTTTGTACAAAACTGTCTTTTCATTGAAATATTGACATTAGAAAATGATCTTAAGCCCCGCCCACTGAAAACACATGGGTTTTTCCTGACATTAAATCTTGTTTACCATAACCACGCCCACTCTGCTGCGATTGGTAAAACATGAGGTTTGTCACCGCCTGTCACTAATCGCAGAAGTCTCCACCTCCAAATGAGTCGTTGTATAAACAAAGCGGGGCGTGATTACAGCTGGCTGGAGGAGGACTGAAGCCATTATTACGTTATAATGGATTCCGCTCTCGTAACCTCTTGTTCGTCCAGATTTCAGAGCAACTTTATAAAGTAATAAGTTCAAAACATGGTCATGATGAGGGATTTTTACATTATTTGCCCTTTATAAGCATTATTTTTTCATTTTCGAACAAACGTAATTGATTTGTAGCTTCTGTTACAATGTATATGTAAACAAAATGAATACAAATAATTGACTTATGATCTTTATGTAATGGATTAAAATATTAAAACTTGACGCTTTCTTGAAACAATGATCTTCATGCAGCTGCCGACCTGAAAGTACCAAAGAATTTCTCGGCTTGTTGAAAGGTCTTTTTATCACACATGCTGGAGAATGAAGTGTTGAGGAAAGACGTGTCTCACTGGTTGACTCTCGATGTGTTGCGCAGTATCTGGGGATGAGATTCGGGAGAGGAATGCAGCTCCTGGGAAGCATCCAGTTCATCACAGCCACGGTGAGACCGACGTCTTTGCTCTGTGTTGACATGAACTCGCCATCAATGATGTGGAAAGAATGATACTTAATAGTGATGTGTCGATGAAGCTTCATGAAGCAGTGTCATATTTTTCAGAGGACAGTAGGGGGCGCCCTCAGTTTAAAAATGATCTGAGGTTTCAATAGAATAACTTTTTAAATCAATAGATTATAGAGCAAAGAGTGACATATAGTGGACTCAGGAAATAATGACACTGTTTCATGAAGCTTCATCAACACACCCCTATTGTTAATTCAATTGTTTTACTCTTTTCTGTTTCTCTTCAAGCTTCTCTACACTGGAATCGTCATCTACGCCCCTGCATTAATTCTTAACCAAGGTAAACGTTTATAAATGTATAAATGCTGTCACTATATCTATACCTGACCTTAAGCTGGAAAATAGACTCTTAACTCTTGTGTTATCTCTGGATGGTGGAGGTCGTTCACCTTGACCCAGAGGCAACACAAGGGATACCACAAACTCATTTGTTATCAGGCCTTTGGGTCACCTTGACCCTGACATAACACAAGGGTTAAATTCAACAGATTTGTCAAACCATTATCTCGACAATTAATCCTTCTCTGCCATTACCAAGGCATTCAATTGTGATAATTCTTTATTATTGTGGACAAAAGTCAGCTCATTTATTGATGGGGTCAAGAACCAACTTGTTCTCAGACAAAAACAAATGGGTTTGTGGTATCCCTTGTGTTGTCTCTGGGTCAAGGTGAACAACCTCCCTGGCTTCCATAAATACATATGCAGTGGTGGAGGTCGTTCTTGACCCAGAGACAACAGGAGGAATAAAGAAAATACATTTATTTTCTGGCTTTCGGTTCATCTTGACCCTGAGAAAACGCAAGGTAAATCCTTTTTTAATTGTTTGTTCTTTCAGCCACTGGACTTAATATCTGGGCTTCTTTGTTTTCTTCTGGGATTATTTGCACCATCTACACAACTCTGGTAAATAAATTCATCTTTTAAAAACGAACAAAATCATTTTCTCGGCCTATACATCAGGCGTCATTGTCCTGGTCAATTTTCGTCACTACACGCTTTTTTCCCTCTATTTCAGGGAGGAATGAAGGCTGTAATCTGGACGGACGTTTTTCAAATCATCGTGATGTTGGCAGGCTTCATCGCAATTTTTGTCCACGGCACCGTTCTAGTGGGCGGTCCTTCACAAGTGTTTGAGATCGCCAGCAACGCATCCCGGATAAATTTCCACGAGTAAGCACATTTTTTCCATTCGCGATATAGATAATAATTGATCACATTTGGTTACTAGAATTTATAAGAGAAGTGGAAAATTCACGTTACAAATTCACAAGTGATCAAAGATTACTCACATGTTTCAAGTCCCTCACCATCTTTTGAACTTATTACTTTCTAAAGTTAATCTGAAATATGGGTGAATAATAATGTCAATATTTTAATGAAAAGAGAGTTTTGTACAAACACACACTGATGATACAATAGAGTCCAACATCGATTAAAATCAACACGTTGGTTAAACTTTAAGAAAGTCATGAAGAGATAAAGAAGGTTGAGGAAAGGGTAAAATCCAAAAGTAGTAAAAAATAATAGTAACAAGGAAGTATGGTGAGAAGTACTTCACGGTGTGAGAAGGAATAAAAAAAAAGTTAGGTGAGGGGGGTAATAAATATCACAAGGATATAAATAGTAAGACAGAAAGATTATTAGTGGAAAGCAAGGAACAGATAATAACATACCTTTATTCCTCAAAGAACAAAACCTAAAAGTATTTTAAGTAGAATGTCTTTTATCGTCCTGTCTGTCTAATGTTTACAATATATTCACACTAATTTATTGCAGGGCGTTTGACTTTGACCCCCGACAGCGGTACACCTTCTGGAGCCTGTCCGTAGGTGGCGCTCTGGTCTGGTTGTCCATGTACGGGGTGAACCAGGCTCAAGTCCAACGCTACATCTGCTGCAGGACGGAGAAACAAGCCCAGCTGTGAGCAAGTTTTCCATATCTTCGTCAAATATCCTGAGGAATCGTTTTGATTATTTTTTTTTATTACCTTTGCGCACACACCTGTGTTTGCCTAAATGACAACTTCATACATTGAAATATCTATTTGGATGTCGGTCCTGAATATTTTACTATTTTGTGTTGACTCACCCTAAAAAGAAGTTTCTTTGGACGCATGTTCTTGTAAAAACTGACCAGCTGAGCTCGGGTCCTTCGGTGAGAAACACAACAGTTGCAAGATTAAGTTGCTGTTTGTGTTCATTGCAGGGCCATCTTTATTAACCAGGTGGGATTGTGCATGATCATTGGAAGCGCCGCCCTCTGTGGCATCGTCATGTTCACCTACTACATCCACCGTGACCCCATGATTTGCGGAGAAGTGGCCAGTCCTGACCTGGTCAGTGATGTTATCAACGTGTTGGTTTTCAGTGTCGAACAATAGATGAACAAACGTACGTTCTCTCTCTCGTTTGATTCAGTACATGCCGTACTTTGTGTTGGACATATTCGAAGACTACCCTGGATTCCCCGGACTGTTCCTCGCCTGCGCCTACAGCGGGACTCTCAGGTGACTTTCACATCAAGAAGAGATTAAACTGTGTGTATTATTATAAGACGAGTTGTATTTGTTGCACCACGGACCGGTTAAATGTCAGGATTAATTAAATGCCAAAAGTAATTGCTTGAAAAAAAACGGTTACTCAGTAAGAGCTTCGGACTGGTTACGAGTTACAAGATGTTTGTGTATTTGCATCAGTGTGTGTTTGATTGTCTCCTGATGATGGTGTTCAGTGAGTCTGTGTCTCCAGGCTTTTAGAGACTTTAGGCCAAAGTATGAGTTTGTGTTTAAGCATTGTTTATATGAAGGACTCTGAAACATGAGTTTTTAGAGTTTGTGTTTTACTCATTTTCAAGAGTCAAAGGTCACACTTTAATGTGATTTCACAGACAAATACTTCTGGAAATGAAACACCTTTCATGACGTATTGATTTCACGTATTCATGAGTTGATTTTAAGTGCAAATATATCATGAATATACATCAGCTTATATGGTTAATATTAGTGATGTGTCGATGAAGCTTCATGAAACAGTGTCATTATTTTCTGAGTCCACTAGATGTCACTCTTTGCTCTATAATCTATTGCTTTGAAAAGCTATTGTAGTGAAACCTCACATATTTTTAAGATGATGGCGCCCCCTACTGTCCTCTGAAAAATATGACACTTTTTTCAAAAGCAATAGATTATAGAGACTTAGGAAATAATGACACTGTTTCATGAAGCTTCATCGACACATCACTACTTAATATCAATTAGTATTTTCACATGCTTTGCTACATTACCTGAAAATGTAATTTAGTATCAGCTTTTGTCTTTGTGTCCATGTTATCTTTTTATGGTTGAGGTCAATTGTATTTACAGTTTGTGTAAAGTCTAGAAACTGTTGATGAAGTATCATGAAGCTTCATGAAACACATGCAATCAAGACATTCAAAATTTAAACATGGAAGCAGGTTAACTTTAATGTAACTCGAAATGAGTTTTTTACTTACCTTAATGTTTATTAATAATTATTCCTTTTATTCCCTGGTGCCTTTAGGAAACTCAAGGTCGCTTTACAATTTAAGTGAAGAAAATGAGGCACAGAGAATGCAAGCATGGATGGATAGTTCATGAAAAGTAGTAATGTGTCGATGAAGCTTCATGAAACAGTGTCATTATTTCCTAAGTCTCTATAATCTATTGCTTTTAAAAGCTATTCTATTGAAACCTCACATCATTTATAAGCTGAGGGCGCCCCCTACCGTCCTCTGAGAAATATGACACTTCTTCATGAAGCTTCATCAACACATCAGTAATGAAAGGCAAAAAAGGGACGAGTTGAAGTCAGGAAGAAGCAGGTTAGAAGGTTGGGCGGTTGAAACTGGTGCTGGTGGCGAAGAGTCGCATTAAGAGGATAAGAATGAAGGGAAACCATAGTGTGAAGGATAGCAACCGGTAAAGAAGAGAAGAATAGATATTGATGAAGAGACGATGATGAGGAGAATCAGTGTGAAACATTGAGAAAAGGGAAAAGACAGAGTTGTTGACTGTGGTGCAAACATTCTTAATCAGAGTTTCTGGACTTGAACTACTCGTAGAAATGAAAGTAGAAATGCGGGTCCTCCATATAGACAGAGGGAAGATGGAAGGATGGATGTTTGATGGGTAAAAAAAAAAATCCTCCAATAGTTACAGCTTGAACTTCAAAACTAATACTTAATTAAATAATAAAGCTTCTTAGAATGAAGAAATTAAACTGACATGTTTTTAATTAGTTTGTCATAATGAAATTATTAGAGAAAGAGAGTTTTGTACAAACAGACACTGATGATACAATAGAGTCCAACATCTATTTTAAGACACACTTTACATTACGAAGAAGCTTTGGTCTTATAAAGTCTAGGTTTAACTCTTACAACATTTGTGATGCTAAGTAAATAACAAGTGTCTTATCTTGATCCAAACCATCGTGAACAGGTGATTTTATTTGAACAGCAGTTACAACTGAGACACACAAATCTAAAATAATCAAAATTACCTTAAACAAGCTTTGTCAAATGAATCTTCTTATCAGAAGACGTTCCAAGAGCCAATGTTGATCAACGACGTCTAGACGCCAACAAGTAGTAAAAGAGTCACGTTCATGTCTCTCCTTCAGCACGGCTTCCACCAGCATAAACGCCATGGCTGCCGTGACCATGGAGGATCTGCTGCAACCGTATCTGCAGAACAAGAGCCAGAGAACTCTGGTTCTCGTGTCAAAAGGCCTGTGTAAGTTTCTTCAAACGTAAATGTATTTAATGTCTTCTGTAATTCACTGTTTTTGTCTTGTAGCCGTCCTGTTTGGAGTCTCTTGCATGACAGTAGCAGCTCTCTCCTCTTTGCTGGAATGGGGGGTCCTGCAGGTGAAATAAGTGCTTTCTTGAAATACTGCAACATTGTCCGTTCTACACTGTCTTAACAGAGAAAAACACAGTTTAGCCTCAATTTGTCTAACATACAATCACTTATACGCAATATATGTCTTACTTTTTTGGACTTAATATTCGATAGAATAGATAGATAGTTGATGATGGATGGATGGATGGATGGATGGATGGGTGGATGGATGGATGGATGGATGGATGGATGGATGGATGGATGGATGGATGGATGGATGGATGGATGGATGGATGGATGGATGGATGGATGGATGGATAGATGGATAGATGGATGGATGGATACACTTTTATCGGCGGTCTTTTAAACACAGAAAATTTTTTGATTGACGGACGGATGGATGGATGGATGGATGGATGGATGGATGGATGGATGGATGGATGGATGGATGGATGGATGGATGGATGGATGGATGGATGGATGGATATATGGATGGATGGATGGATAGATGGATGCATGGATGGATGGATACACTTTTATCGGCGGTCTTTTAAACACAGAAAATTTTTTATTACACTTAAAAATTGTAAAAAATTATATTAATCTCTGGTCAAATGTTTCTCTTCCCAGGGGTCCTTCACAGTCATGGGTGTGGTCAGTGGACCTTTACTTGGTATATTTATTCTGGGAATATTCATTCCAGCCACCAACAAAGTGGTGAGTCCTTTATTACTAGTGATGTGTCGATGAAGCTTCATGAAGCAGTGTCATATTTTTCAGAGGACAGTAGGGGGCGCCCTCAGCTTAAAAATTATGTTAGGTTTCAATAGAATGGCTTTTCAAAGCAATAAATTATAGAGCAAAGAGTGACATCTAGTGGACTCGGGAAATAATGACACTGTTTCATGAAGCTTTGTTAAAACATTACTACTTATTACTTAAACAATGCAGCAATTGGAGAAACCCCCTTTGAACTTTTGCTCTCTCTACGGATGTTCCAGGGGGCTTATGCCGGCATATTCGTGGGCTTCTGCGTCTCTATGTGGCTGGCTGTCGGCTCGACTCTGTACCCCCCCAGTGAAAGCATCATGGGGGTCCTCCCCAGCTACGCCAGCCAGTGCAACGCCACCAACGTCACTGAAAGTTACAACACGGTACAAGAGCAGCACACTTCCTCGATGGTGTTCCAGCCAGAAGACAGCAGAGGGTTGGTCAGATACTCATTTCAAACCTAATGTATGCCCGTAAATCTAATCTTCTCTTCTCTCAAGGTTCCTGCTGGACTTCTACTCCATCTCGTACCTGTTCTTCGGCGCCACGGCGACCGGTTCTAGCGTCCTGGTCGGGGTCATCGTGAGCTACCTGACAGGTTAGTACATACTGAGATCCTGCTGGTGTTCATCCGAATGAACGTCCACCTCGCTTCACTCAGGGCCAACGAAAAGGTCCGAGATCCAGAAGGGTCTGCTGCGGTGGGATATTGGGTCACAATGGAGGACGAGGCCAGGACTCGGAGTAAGTGGAGAGGTTTTAATATTCACACTCGTGTTCTGGTTTCAGTTTCTTGATGATTTTTCTTCTGAACGTTTCCAGAGGGACGAGGGGAAGCTGGAGCCGTTGAAGGGTCATCGAAGCGACGTCCAGAGCGACTCTGGTGATACTACAGATGATCAACTACAGCTCAACATGTAGACGAGCGAAGGCCTCGGCCTCAGAAGTGCATCTACTGCTCATGTTACAATTCTACCTCATACATCCTGCAGATTAACCTTTAGCTTATGAGTCCAGCAAGTCTTTGTTGTGACGGTGAGAACCGGTGCGTCCTTTCATCTCCTGTCTTCTCGTCTCACACCATCTTTGAATTCCATAAAGAAAAAGAAGCTTCCTTCATCAGGAAGCAGGTTGTGGAATGTTTTATATGAAGGTCATCATCCAGCGATGATAGTGTCTGTTCGCGTTGTGTAATAAAACTGATGTTGTCATGGAATTTTCAGTTAACGTTTTTATAGTAAGATATTTACTACGTTATGTAAGTATGTATATAAACAATTTTAATAAACAATAAATTTCTATCTATCTGTCTATGTTAATGTATACATGGATGTTTTATTAGTAAGTAAAGGTTATTTGTAAAGTGCCTTTCTAGACCAGGGTCACAAAGCGCTTTAACAATCAAAAACAATACTTACAGAGAAAGATCGTTCCAAAGCTTAGGAGCAACAGCCTGGAAGGATTTCTCTCCTCTGGTCCTGAACCGTGTTCAGGAACCATCAGTAGATTGGCAACTGGCAGCCAGTGAAGAGTTTTAAGGATCGGGGGGAATGTGAGTTCTTCTACTAGAGCGGGTCAGAATTCTTGCTGCACAGTTTGTATTAGAGATGGGTCACATTTGGAGTAAAATGTATCGCAGGTTTAATCACTTATCTAGATACACACCAATGAAATACAACAATGTGTGTTGTGTTGTTTTGATGTCAAGAAAAACATGTCTTTTTTTGTGTGAATAAAATATTAGAATAAACCCCAAATTGTCTGTTGTGTAACTTCTTCCTGATGTTTGTGATTTAACTGTTTAAACCGACGCATATAATGTCTTAATTATTCTACGAAAACGGTGTCTTATGTGTCTGAATAATTCCATGAGGTCTGAAAAATGTGTCAGAATATATTTTAAAGGATCAAAATTTTAAATTAGTGTCACGAGCTGGGACTTCCATAATGCCTGCTACATGTTTTTTGTGAATAGAAATCTACTCTTAAGTTCTATTTATACCCAAAAATATAAGTTATACGTGTTCAAGAGGACAGTAGGGGGCGCCCTCGGTTTAAGAATGATGATTCAATAGAATAGATTTTAAAATCAATAGATTATAGAGCAAAGAGTGACATCTAGTGGACTCAGGAAATAATGACACATCACTAGTATCTAGCATATTCACTCAAAAAACTCTATATTAATTTATGTTCTCATTTAAATTCTCCCCTTAATGGTTTGTTAAAAAAACAAAAGTTTTAAATCTTGCAGTTTTACCTTCCAGAGCACAATACTTTAATATCTACGACCTTCACAAACACATTATTTTTAGTGGCATCACACTGTGATGTTCCCGATAAGATTTACTTGTCCTTTTTAGTAGTTAATTTGTGGATAGAAATCTTATTAAAATAAGAAATACATATTTAAAAAAATATTTAACTCAATGATATATTGGGAGGTATAATGTAACATCCTGAAACACTTGTAAATATAGAATAAAATGGTTGGCCTCAGATTTTTTCTTACTTTATCCTTCACACTCACAGCCGGTCACAGCAGGAGGCAGTCAACAACGAGTCTGGTTCTGCTTGAGGTTTCTTCCTTCCCAAAATGAAGTTTTCCCTCGCCACTAACACACTGCGATTAACTCATTTTTGAGCTGCTGTTTTTTACCGTTCCACTGTGTCAGCCATGTTGACTTCAGCGCTATTCATGGCTTAATAGCAAAGAGTACAAGATCAAATTAACTTTCATATTACACATGAAAAATAAATGATCAGAACCAGAAAACTTTTATTTGTCTTGTTTTAACTTGAATTGTTGAAAATTGTTTGATTATAGTTGAAAATTGTTTCAATAAAGTTGAAATTGTTTAAATAAAGTTGAAATTGTTTCAATAAAGTTGAAATTGTTTTATTACAGTTAAGAATTGTTTGATTATAGTTAAAAATTGTTCGATTATAGTTGAAAATTGTTTCAATAAAGTTGAAATTGTTTTATTACAGTTGAAAATTGTTTGATTATAGTTGAATATTGTTTGATTATAGTTAAAAATTGTTTCAATAAAGTTGAAATTGTTTCAATAAAGTTGAAATTGTTTTATTACAGTTGAAAATTGTTTGATTATAGTTGAAAATTGTTTGATTATAGTTAAAAATTGTCTCATTAAAGTTGAAAATTGTTTGTTTATAGTTGAAAATTGTTTGTTTATAGTTAAAAATTGTCTCAATAAAGTTGAAATTGTTTTATTACAGTTGAAAATTGTTTGATTATAGTTAAAAAAAATGTTTGATTATAGTTGAAAATTGTTTGATTATAGTTGAAAATTGTCTCATTAAAGTTGAAAATTGTTTGTTTATAGTTGAAAATTGTTTAATTACAGTTGAAAATTGTTTCATTACAGTTGAAAATGTTTTTATTAAGAAAACGTATGCGTTTGTTTTTTGTGTGTATGTATGTATATATGTGTATATTTATATATACACTCAAGTACAAGTTGTTTAAATATACAGTATGAATATTTTTAACAACTTTGTGTGTTTGTTCAATCTGGGCTAATAATTTACTTTTTCTATGCACATTTTTAGAGCCAATTTTTAAATTCTGTTTCTTTGTTTAGAAAACTTTCCAATGATACCAACCTTTTAAAATCGAGTAAATGTTAAGCAAGTTACTACATTTTCAAAGTCGGCTATTGGGGAGTTTAACCAGAAACAAGTGCATTTTCACGGGTTATAATAGTCCATAACTTTCTTAATATTTATCAAAGAAAAATGAAACTTATATCACTGGAATCGTCCCTTTAAATGTTAATATAAATCAATGAATCTTTACCACAGTACACACACATCACAAACCATAAAGTGTCTTGACATCAATCTTTAGTTATGACACTTGGAATGGACTCGAAAAAAATCAAAACAACAGCCAAACGTATCACATGGTTATTTATTGCCTTGTCCTTGAAGTCTCGCTCAAAACTAGCTCAACAAACGTTGAAAAGACGCTCCTCAAAAAAAGTCTGCTGCTTGCTGCTGGAGGCTCCACGGCTGGGCCCCTCATTGTCCCCGCGGATCACCACTCGTCCGCGGCCTTGTTCGAGTCCTCGTCCGCCACCGCGCAGTCCAGCCTCCCGACACCCGGAAGCGCCAGGTCTCTTTGGTTCAGCTTCTCCAGAAACGAGGAGAGCAGCCGCTTGTTCAAATGGTCCGTCAGGGTTCGCTCTTCCTCCGCGCGCTCCTTGGAACGACCCTCCGCCTCCGCCTCGGCGTCCGACGAGGAGGCCGCCCGGAGCTCCGGGGACGAGCCGCTCAACCGCTGCTTGTGCCCGGCCTGGAGCTCCGAGGACTCCCCGCCCGCGTCCGCTCCGGCCTCGGTGTCCATGCGTGAGATCAGCGTGTTCTGCAGGGCGGCATTCTCCAGCTCCTTCAGCCGCTTGCTGTGCAGGCCGCAGGCGGGAGGCTGAGGCGCCGCCGGGTGGTCGTCGTGAGGCGGATCCGGACTTTGCTCCATCGCGGTCCCGCGTCTTCAACTGACACCCGTGAAGCTGCAGTGCAGGGACTAGTGGCTGCCGTGGGTACTGCAACACGACCCGATAGAATTCAATCATTATTTATTGGCATATTGTTGTTTTTGTTTTTTTATTCTAAAGGGATTCGATCAAACATCATCGCGTTGAATATTGTTAATTTTTGCATGTATATATGTATATATATATATATGTATATATATCAAGTACAAGTTGTTTAAATATCCAGTATGAATATTTTTAACAACTTTTGGTGTGTTTTTTCAATCTGGGCTGTTAATGCACATTTTAGATCTTTTTTTTTAAAATTATGTTTATTTGTTTAGAAAGCTTTCCAATGATACCAACCTTTTTAAAATTGAGTAAATGATGAGCAAGTTACGACATTTTAAAAGTCAGGTTTAACAAAAAGGTAAGTAAGTAAGTAATTTTTATTTGTATAGCGCTTTTCCAGACCAGGGTCACAAAGCGCTTAAACAATCAAAACAATATTCAATAAAGTACATACTTTAAAGATCAAGATAAAACTGATAACACAACAGGAGTTCCAGAAGATCAAGGAAAAGCTTGAATAAATAAAAACGTCTTAAGATGTTTCTTAAAGTTGAAAATAATATTTTATTTTTTATTTTATTTCGTGTACAAAGAGAAACTAGTTTTTGAATTGCTAGGATCTGTTTTTCCTTTCTTCACTATAGTCTTCAAATGTAAAGTGTCTTGAGATAACTTTGTTATGATAAGACACTTTAAAATAAAATTGAATTGAAACTAGTCAAAGTCAAGTACAGTCCATGCTACAAAGAGTTTGATTCTTATTTGATTATAATGCACATTCAAATTGAGTTAATTTTAAAAATATATGAATCTTAAATCAGGTGTGTAGGTGAACAAACCCACGCCATTATTTTACTTTATAGAGAACAAATAAATATAATAAAACAACTTTTCAAAAGGAATAAGAGTATGTAAACAAATGTATATAGTTATCATTTGAATATTGATATCAACTGGATGAAAAAAAACGTATTGGCTTTCCCAGTAGGTTGCTGTATATCTTAGACTTACACATACTTTTTTTTGCTATTCACAAGTATGCATTTAGAAGGAAATTTCGTCGCATTTTGTTCAAGACAAAGATCCAATATTTAAGGATATCTCTGCATATTTGCATATGTACATTGGAATAAATAAGCTAAAAAAGGTTAAAATAAACATTTCATCATTTAAATTCCCCACTAGAAATATCACGGACTTAATAAATAAATAAAATCAGTAATGGCTAAAGGGAGTAAAAACTATAACAGGACGATGACCAGTGAGTTCTGGAATGTTACTACCACCTGCTGTACAACTGAAGAACTTGCTATTTACGAATTAAAAATACAAAATTATATTTCAAAAGAGAGAGGGCTATCTTTGTATGGTTTTTATTAAGAGTTAAAAACCGACATCGTTTCAATAAATTGGGAATTTATGAAACCTTATTTTATTAAAAGAAGCAAATTAATTCTAATTTAGAATTGCAAAATATTAAGTTGTGGAAAGGTCAACAAGCTTTTTTTTTTATTGAGAACTGATAAGATGAATGTTTTTTTTTTTCTTGTGCAGCCTAGAGAATTACATTTTACTAAATATATTACTAGCATACAACGATTGATCTTATATATATATATATATAAAATAATGTTATAATGCGTCATGTAATATATTTACATGATTTAATGTTGTATTTATACCATATAATCAACGCAATTATAGATTTTATGATATAAAACCTAACTGTAAAAACAACCAAAAAGTTTACCATGTATTGAAAAAATGGTGTGATCACCAGTTTCACTCTTGTAAAGCCTTACTTACTTACTTACTTAGACTTTTTAAACTTATAAACGCAAAAAAAGAATCGTGTTTTGAACCTTCCTTAATTTCGTCTCTCTTGAGCTTCCGTAGACGCAGTCTGTTTCCATAGCTACCAGCTGCTGTACCAGCGATCTGGCAGTTAGCATTTACCTTAAATCGACAGGTAAATATAAGGACTTATTTAAAACACCAATTGAAGGACAACAATCGTATTGGTTTATCTCTAAATATATTTTCTCAGTTGCTTCTCTCAGCTACATTGATTAGTCATCTTTATTGCTCTTCTCTGTTAGCTTCATGCTAACTTGGCTAAACTGTTCATATCGTGATCGGTTTTTAAAAGTGATTATTGTTTAAAGAAAACATTAATGTCACGTATTAACATGTATTGTAAATCTACCCTTTAGATGCGTAATTGACGTTTCAAAATGTCCTTCAGAGATTTACGAAGTAAGTGTTTTAACTAACTACAGATGAGTAGTTGTTGTGAAGAAAAAATGAAAATAAAACTAAATTGCTCTCCACAGATTTCACGGAGATGATGAGGGCCCTTGGATACCCTCGCTTGATATCCATGGAGAACTTCAGGACACCGAACTTCTCTTTGGTCGCAGAGATCCTCGTGTGGCTTGTTAAACGGTCAGTAAATACAAGTGAAATTATTATTATTATTATTAAATGTTACGCAAGCTTGTTTATAAAGAACTTCACTGTCTTTCCAACAAACATCATGCATGGGTTTACTCCATTGATGAAAATATACTTAAAATATACTGTAATGTTGTTTTGCAAAAACATACATTTACCCTGATCTGATTCAGCCTTACACCCCAGCTCGGGCTCTGAGGTCTGTGGATCAGAATCTACTGATGGTTCTTCGCACATGGTTCAGGACCAGAGGAGAGAAATCTTTTCAGGCTGTTGCTCCTAAGCTTTGGCTAAGTCTACTCACTCCTTTAAGAAACATCTTAAGACGTTTCTATTTGTTCAGGCTTTTCCTTGATTTTCTGGAACTCCTGTTGTGTTATCAGTTTTATCTTGACCTTTAAAGTATATACTTTATTGAATATTGTTTTGATTGTTTAAGCGCTTTGTGACCCTGGTCTGGAAAAGCGCTTTACAAATAAAAATTACTTTTTCTTTCTTTTCTCCACCTCCTCCTTTGTTTTCAGATATGAACCCATGACGGATATTCCCACCGATGTGGATACGGAGTCAGACAGAGTCTTCTTTATTAAGGCGGTCGCACAGTTCATGGTAATCTACCACCTTCTGTTTAAATAAACCACTTTCTCTTTCAGAAGGTTATCATTTTTTTTCCCTCATTTTTTTTTTTCAAGGCAACCAAAGCACACATCAAGCTGAACACCAAGCGACTCTACCAGGCCGACGGCTACGCGGTGAAGGAGATGCTAAAGATCACCTCCGTGCTCTACAGTGCGATGAAGACCAAACAAATGACACTGGATGACAAAGTGGAAGAAGAGAACAACAAGTTTAAGTTTGATCTTGGCTCTAGGGTGAGACACCGTTTTTGTTAAAGACACTGCTTCGAATGACAAGTTAAACCCATTAAAAAGGTTTGTTAACAAACCAAATAGTTTAAGATTAAAGAGGAAGGATGTCTTGTGATGTTTTAACTATTTTGTCATCCACAGTTATATCTTGTATCTTTTTTGTTACAGGTGTCTGATCTTAAAGCAGCTCGACAACTTGCGTCCGAGGTCACGTCCAAAGGAGCGACTCTATATGATTTATTAGGAAAGGAGGTGGACTTGAGGGTTTGTAACTCTTCGGATCTTTGAATGAACACATGTAGATAATTATATTTTTTGCTGAATTGAACACACTCGTCCCAACAAGAACTTGTTTGAAGCTCCACGGCCTCAAACTATGACGTTTTCTTTTCGCAGGAAATGAGAACAGCAGCTATCGCTCGACCTCTGGAGATCGATGACACGGAAAAGGCCCTGAAAGCTGCTATCAAGGAGGTTTTGGTGCGAACATTTACATCGTTTACATCACACGTGTGGACGTTTCCATTAATATACACCTAATCGTTCTATTATTTAGGAGAGTGTCGAGAAAACCAAAGACATGTTGGTTAATGGCGCCTCGGATGAAAGCAGCCTGGATGCTAAGATAGAGAAGAAGAAGCAGGAGTTGGAGAGAAATCGTAAGAGACTACAGACGCTACAAAGTGTGAGGTTAGTATCACTTAGAATTGAAAGCATAATACGTATTTTTGAAATAAGATGTCTATAATTTCACTTGTGTATATCTCCACCAGACCAGCCTTCATGGATGAATATGAGAAAATCGAGGAAGATCTACAAAAGCAGTACGAAGTGTACGTGGAGAAGTTCAGAAACCTCTGCTTCCTGGAGTCGCAGCTGGACGAGTACCACAGACTAGAGCAGGAGAGGTTTGAGGTAATTCATCTCGATCATCGCAGCTTGTTTCACAAGCGTCCTCGCAGCTCAACCAATGTGGAAAAATGTATACCCCTCTTATTTCCTTCGGCAGGAAGCTGAGAACAACATGAGAATGATGCAGCATAAGCTGAGGGAAGAGGAGCGCGACCAAATGAGGAGCTCCTGTAAGATAACACAACAACACAACCAGTTGTTATTTTTTTAAATCCACTGTATTTTCTGTAGTGAAAGACGAAGACTCTGACATGGATCTCCCTGAGGACGAAGGCTCCGACAGCGACATGGAAGGGTCCAGGCCCTCGAAGCCACGGCCCGCTCACAACGGCATCATGGCAGGTAAACGTTGAAAAGGAACTGAGAGAGAGATGCATTTAATAGTTTCTTAAATACGAGCGAACGTTTGCTTTACTCTAGGGAGAGGTGCGAGATTCATCGGTAACATGCAGGGCGGCGACAGCGAGGACGTAAGTCATCTTAAAAGCATCAGTGACATCTCACACTTTCCTTTCAAAGAATTCACTTTAATGGAAATACGTATAATTCTGTCCACATTATCACATCATTTATTTTACCTATTCAAAAAGCGTTTCGCAGCCGTCTCAAGGACACCCGTACGACAGGTTTGTGTTGGACAAAATTTGAGCCGACCCTCCTAGCAGAGCCACCCCAATAGTAACCTAACTTGTCATCGTTATAGTTGCCCCGAAAATCACTAAATTACTGTCTTAAATCTCAATTTCTCATATTAATGTAAAGTAATTTGACGCTGACTTGTTATGTTCGATCATTTTTGTCTTTTTAAAAGACCGAAGACAGTCAGATCGACGTGGACGAAGACGACGAGGAGGAAGATGAAGAGGACGAGAGTAAGGAATTGGAGGTGGACAGTTTGGAGGGACCTGAGCGCAGAGGCACGGGAACCTCGAGGGGAGGCTCGAGACCCCCTCAACTAGAGGATAGCGACAATGATTTCTAAATAAAAAAAAAAGTTTTCCCGATTTTTATTTCTCCCAAGTGTGTTGTATATATGTATTTAATATATGACTGTCAATGTAAAATGTTTGCTTTAATAAAAAGTTGAACGGATTGTAAAGTAGATTCCTCACAACTATTAAAATGGCTAAACTTATTATCTTTTAATGATAATACATGTTTGTATAAGTTCTGACACAGGAAAAAGAAATAAAACATAAATAAACCACCTTTTTAAATTTAAATTTAACTTCTACTGCAAGTTGATGTTGGTCCAATGAATTATAAGGTAGCAAAGTTAAAAGATAATCATGAAAACACAACAATGTTTGATAAAAGGTTTAGAAAAGTGAACACCGTCGAGTGAGAGAAGTGACGTCATCAGAGCGCGCTGCTAGCAGCCAGAGAGGAGGTGGCTAATGCCTCTCGGGGACAGCAGCCTGAATACTGCCATCCTTTGACCGCCTGGTTTTCCTTTCAAACTGGTAAGGAACCATCCATGTACACAGCAACAATATTTATATATATATATATTCGCCTTTTTATCTGGTGTTATGATTGTAATAATAAGCTTTGTAGCTTTTCTCCCCCAGGCTAACATATGCTAGCCGCAGCTAACTGTCTAATAGCGGATGTTTTTTTCTGTTCACGCTGCTTTATAAACGAGTTAATATATGTTCTATAAAGCCTGGGATTAATAGTGTTTAGCGTGGTTGTCAACACACACCATGTGCTTCATATTAAGCATTTTCTTAAATTGTAATGTAGTGATATTGCATCAGTTGGGAGGATGATGCTTAAACAAGTGTATTGTTAGCAGAACAACGAGCTCAATGCGGGTTGAGTTGTTACTAGATTGTCTTTTACAATTTTGGAATAATGCAATTTTATAATACTTACAATAGGAACAACATTGCAACTGTTTGACCACATTAATGTGTGCTAGTCAGACAATAAACGGTTGAAAGATCACACTTGCAATGACACTTCAAGTCTATGATTCCTTATCAGTTTTCTCTTAAGTTGTCCAACTGAGGCACAGATCAAGTGGATAGAAGAGGCAAGTTAGGATAAAGTCATAAATACTATTGTTGTTTTTTTCGGTGGGGGTTGACACTGACCATATCTTGATTTTATAGATCTTGATCTTTTGATTTATGTTTACTTCTTGTTTCTGAACCCACAGATGTTGCTCAGGTAATGCAGCTCATCCGGGATGGAGAATCAATAACTTAATAATAAAAACAAAATTATTTTTAATTGGCATTGTTTTAATTGTTTAAGCGCTTTGTGACCCTGGTCTGGAAAAGCGCTCTACAAATAAAAATGACTTACTTTATTTTATTTATTTTAAAAGTCTTAAAAATGCCAACACATAAAAATTAAGAATACATTTTTATATTTCTAGTTTAAATATCAAACTATTACAAAACAGTTGTGAGTATTTTCAATAAAAATTGTCTGGCAACCAACTTTCTTTTCATGGCTGAACATGCTAGCAGGCAACATGAAAGAGACATTATACAGATATTTTGTGCAGGAAATTTTATTTCATTTTATGTTTTAAAACAAAACCCTTTTTGCAGAATTTTCCCTAAACATATTATTAATGTGTTTATTTCTTTTCCAATTATTTCCGATTGTCATGTTGGTCTTTGATTCATATTTACAAAAGTCTTTATAAAATAGCCTTTATAAAAGTTGTCAGTCTTGAATTTAACATGCCTTGATCTGTTGTTAGCCGCTCAATGTTTGGTCCAAAACCACCGACCTAACACCTTCTCTTCATTGACCAGCTGAAAAGCAGCTGCTGGGATGCCAAAGAAGTTCCAGGGTGAAAACTCCAAGGCGGCTACAGCCAAAGCCCGCAAGGCCGAGGCCAAGGCTGTGGCTGATGCCCGCAAAAAAAAAGCCGAGGACGATGCCCTGTGGCAGGAAACCGACAAACACGTTCTTAAAAAGGAGCAGAGGAAGGTGGGTGTTGTGTCACTTCTGTGTGTGCATAAGAGGAACATCCTTGCAGGCTTTATTAGTCCCTCATTTAGAGGCTGTTAGCTGAAACCATAATATTGTATTTTTTTTAGGATGACAAAGAGAAGAAAAGAAACGAGCTACTGGAGAGAAAAAAGGAAAACCAGCGCCTTCTAGATGAAGAGAGGATTACTCTGAAAGGAAAAACCGGCCAGAAGGAGGTCGCTGGAAAAGTCACTCGTGCTCAGATCGAGGAGACGCTTCAGAATGAGGAGAAGCAGCCGCTGCCCCTCAGTCCAAAAGGTAACGTTTCACTGTGTGAACGCCTGGAAGCACAAATCATTGCCCTCATATTCAAACAAAAACTTAAAATATATCATATATATATTTTGGTGCACACTTTCTTATCTTGTTGCCTTTTTTAATAATTAAATAGTTTTGGTGTTTATTCCTTCACTCACTTGAAATGACGACAGTAACCTCGCTTTTTTCGAAAATAAAATAAAATATATGATCGTTGGGTATTGGGAATATGAAAATACTTCTTATGGTGAGCTAAAAACGTAATTAGAGAAAGTATAACTTTAATTACAAGCCAATTTAAGAAATTTGCAAAAAAAAATGTAATTTTGGAATAATGCGAGTAAAAAAAATGACCAATTATGCCAATTAAAAGGATAAATATTACTTAGAAATATCCACAAACAATAATTGTTAAAGTTTAACTATTGTGAGACTCGAACTTTCCTGACTCGCTTTCCTGGTCCTCCAAGTAGCAGTAAGTCTCTCATCATGACTATGTTTTGAACTTATTACTTTATAAAGTTGCTCTGAAATCTGGGCGAATGTGAGGTTAAGAGAGAGGAGTCCATTATGACGTAATAATGGCTTCACTCCTCCTCCAGCCAGCTGTAATCACGCCCCCTTTGTTTATACAACGAGTCCCTTGGGGTGGAGACTTCTGGGATTGATGACGATGGGTGACAACCCTTAATGTTTGACCAATGAACCCGGCTTGGATTAACCCATGCCTGGTTAAGCACATCTTTATCAACTTGGCTAACTGTGACTCATAAAGGAAGGAACTGTTTTGAGGAGATTTTCAAATTAAAAGTTTCTTATTGCTGCAGATAAGAGTCACCTGGAAACTCCCCTGGAGGAGAACGTGAACAGGATCATTCCTGAGGAAGGAACCGTGGAAGCTCGATCGGTAGAAGATGCTATTTCAGTGCTCAGGTGACGTTTCTTTTGAAAGTTCAACCACGTCGATTATTTTAAAAAAACTGAGGTGTTGACAGAAAAGGTCATGTTTGTTACAGTGTGGGACCAGAAGAGCTCGACCGCCATCCGGAGCGCAGGATGAAAGCAGCGTTCACAGCCTACGAGGAGGCCAACATGCCCCGTATGAAGATGGAGAACCCCAACATGCGCTTGTCTCAGCTGAAGCAGCTGCTGAAGAAAGAGTGGATCAAGTCCCCGGAGAACCCGTTGAACCAGCGCTTCTCCAACTACAACTCCAAGTGAACGCACTCGAACACAAACACCCATAACTTAAGAGAAAGCGTCTGCTTTATGGACTCGGTGACTCTCGCACTGGAAAATCGGATCACTTTGTCAATTTAGTGAAAAAAAAAAGAAGCTCGGGCTCGTTCAAATTGATTTATTCAGCCGGACGACGTTTTTTTTTATTTATCCACAGAAAAAGGAGAAGTCGATTTCTCCGCCGTCAGGTTTACTGCTGATCCTCTTGTTTGTGCACGAGCCCTGTAATCAGGCAGTTATCATCAATAAATCTATTTTCCCCAGCTGGGGGAGTTTGGAAAACCACATGTTTTGAGATCCACTTTTTGAAGTTTGTCAGTTGATGCTCGCACAAGGAAGGAAGGAAGGAGACGAGGTGAGTTGGCACAGGTGTCTCTGGCTCTAACTGACATGAACTTCACGGTGCTTTTAAATACACCAGTGATGAATGAGTGAGAATTAAAACCACACCAGGCTTATCGTCGAGCTGCTCAGGAACTGGCGGTCGGTTCACCTCGTTTTCCTTCCTCCTCCAAGAACCACGAGAGCTGCCGTTTCATGCAGTTAAAGGGAAAAAAACGGTAGAATTCGTTACTTTCTCAGTCAACATATCGTATTGGAATCTTCTTCAAACACGTGTAGCTCTTCGGTATTTTTTTGATACGGTCAGTAGTAGAGTCGTGATGCGCGGCTGTCGGTCACAATGGTTTTTCCAGCACAGCAAGAATGAAACGCTGAGTCAGCAGAGATGCAGGCTTTAGTCGCACCGATGGAAGCACCAGGGAGAGCCGGCGCTGATGAACCAGAGATTTCCTTTTTTAAATCCTCTTTGAAAGTGTTTACTTCTTGGATAATAGAAAGTGTATATTAGATCTGTGATCATAACTGTCTGCTCTAAGATTTCTCTAATTATTTTCTGATGGTCAGAAGACACCTGAAGAAGCAGTGTTTACATTAGGATTTTTTTTTTTTTTTTTAAACATTGAGGTTTCAATAGAACAGCTTTTAAAAAGCAAAACATTATTTTTGATACACGACTGGTTTACCACCAGCTGAATCTTTTCTAGCACAAGAGTTCGATGTATAGCAATAATTTTTCCAATCTCCACGCTTATGACAATAATGACACATTTTCACGTACAAAACACCCACTTTTAAACTCCCCTTCCAGTGCCTTTTAGGCTTATCTCCACAAGAACCAACACTAGCATCATTCTTGTAGCATGTGTCAGATAATAATCATCCGCCTCTGATGATAGTTTTAACTCCACGTTCACCAATATACACTGAAATGCACTCAGATACAGAATTCTTAAACTGCTCCGATAGCACAAGTTCATTCAAATCCCCTGAAGTTTTAACCCCAGCTGACGAACACCGTCTTTCAGAATGTGCAACCAGATCACAACCAAACTCAAAAATGTGACTAATGTTTCCTCCCATGAAAACGCTGTCTGTAAGTAAGTAATTAAAGGTTATTTGTAAAGATCTTTCTAGACCAGGGTCACAAAGCACTTTAACAATCAAAAACAATACACAGTTAAAATATATACTTTTATAGATCAAGGCACATAAGACAAACACAGGAGTCCCAGAAAATCAGGGAAAAGCAAAAGTAAAAATGTCTCAAGATGTTTCTTGAAGGAGTCAGTAGATCATCAAACACAGAGAAAGATCGTTCCAAAGTTTAGGAGCAACAGTCTTGGAGGATTTCTCTCCTCTGGTCCGGAAGCGTGTTCAGGAACCATCAGTAGATTCTGATCCACAGACCTCAGAGCCCGAGCTGGGGTGTAAGTCTGGATCAGATCACTGATGGAAGGTCTGACCATGAATAGATCTGAATGTAAGAACCAGAATTTTTAAGTTGATCCTGAAAGAAACTGGAAGCCAGTGAAGAGTTTTAAGGATCGTAGAAATGTGAGTTCTTCTACTAGAGCGGCTCAGAATTCTGTTGCAGAATTCTGTATCAACTGCAGGCGAGACAGTTCTTTCTTGTTTAGACACGAAAATAAACTGTTGCAATAGTCCAGACGAAAAGACACAAACACATGGATTATAAGCTCCAGATAGTGTTATGACTTAATTTTCCTAACTTGTAGTTTTCTCTCAGTTGAAACAGTTTTTGGTCAGTTTTCTGCAGTGTTGAACAAGAGACATGTCTTTATCAAATACAACACCCAGGTTTCTCAATATGTACAGAATGAATATAGTATATAGATGTAATTGAATGTTACTTGAATTATGTTAAATAAAACAATTGTTTTTATTTTTAAACCATAGTGTGGATCAAGTTATGACAGTTTAATATCTCACTCAACAATAGATATTTAAGAAACAAAGTGTTTTTTATTTCTGTGTAATAATAGTTTCACAAAGTAGTACAAGGTCAAATTATCAAACACAAATGTGAAATATCGTCCTCCCACTACTCTTACTTTCCGCACCTTTTCCAGTATCAGGAAAAATAGATTAAAATGTACCTGCAAATAAAAGTAACAATAATGCTATGATAAAAAAAAGGTATTAAGTAAAGCGATGATAAAAAGATGAATTCTCTCCATATTTTCAAATGAAACTGTTATTTCATTTTTCGTCATCATTTCTTTGTGTTATTTATTTATTTTGTATATGAATGTATAAGTTCTTAACATTTCTTCCACCATTAAATACAATTTGCAATCTTTAAATAGATGTAATTTTTACAACTCACTATGAAATAACATAACAACTAAATATAAAAGCTTAACCATTGTGTTGTCTCAGGGTCAAGGTGACCCTGTGGCCCGAAAACAAATGTGTTTGTGGTATCCCTTTTGTTGTCTCTGGGTCATGGTGAACGACCTCCACCACGGCATATAGATTTCGTTGACCGTGACCCAGAGACAACACAAGGGATACAGCAAACACATTTGTTTTCGGTCAACCGGGTCACCTTGACCCAGAGATAAAACAAGGATTAAGTCTATAGGAGGAGGTTTGAAATATATATATTCTTAAAAGCAATGTTTTGTGACTGAGCAGTTTTAATGTTAATATATTATGTATTTGATCTGAGTTAATTATTGGGATTCAGATGAGTTTTAACTTTATTTAACTTGAATTAAAACATGTGTTTTAAATCCATTTTGTCATCAGGTTGACTTTTTCTGGTTCCAAAACCTCTGATTCACGTCCCAACTGACCCGGTCCAGGGGAAGGAGTCGCCCTCCGTCCAGCTCGGCTCTTGTGCTGCAGCAGATAAGAGAACCTTTGAACAGCGGAGCTTCAATCACAAGTTCAATTGAGCTTTTATTTCCCACCTCTGTTTGTTTCTAAATGCGTCCTTCCATGTGTGATGTGTGATGTGTCGCCTCCTTAATATATTTGCATCACAGTTGTTTTTTTTCAAAGACTCCCGCCTCTTCCTTTTTTCTCCCTGAATTCTAATCACTCACTTTCAAAGGGAATCACATTGAAAGCTTGTGTTTTCCTGGGAGGAGTTAAGCGTCAGTGAGCTGCTCTTCATCGAGTCTGATCCGAAGACCTGAGGGTCTTGATGTTCGTCTTCTCTTCTGGTTTGGAGAGCAACAGTTGAAGAAGAGAAAGGTTAGTTCATTCCTTTTTTTTAATTCTTCATGTCTTCTGCTAATTTTAACTCCTAATAGTCCATTGTATTAACAGCATCTGAAACCTTAAACATCTAAAAATATTAACAAACAGTAAAGTAAAATAAGATAAGCCCAAAACCAAGAGATCGAATATAACACATTTTAATAGAAAAGTTAAAATTGATTTACCCCCTAAAATAAATGGATATTATAAATGCTTATATTTTTATTTAAATTTAGAGTCAGGTAAGGGTTTGTCTTTAATTTTTAGTGAAAGACATTAGCAGTAGTTGAATCCCTAAAAAACATATTCTTCACCGATATATATATAAAAATTCTTAATTAAATGTTGAATAATTCCATGTAAGGTACAGTTTTTCCTTTTAGATTATTGTCAATCATTATAAATATTAATTCCACATCATTAAACTGTTTCTACTTTTATGAGGGCTTTGATATCATAAGTCAATTCTAAGAATTGTTTTGTTCTCATTTCATTTATAAAACATCTTTGTTCAACCTCTCTAGAAATAAAGCGCTTGCATTCATTTGTGTTTGCATTTCTGGGATTTAATCTTCCCATGAAGTAAAGCAAGAATGAGTTACTTTTCTTAATAATACATATAATAATAAAAAAAAAAAACATTTTGAATATGTGCACTCGGGTTATTTCTTTGTCTACTGATTGTGAACTTGTGTGTCAACAGAAATGTCTGTAATAATAATAATAATAATAATTACTTATGATTATCAGTACATCGTATCTTATTTTAACAGACAGTAACCTGAAATTATTAATATATTTCTTATGAATTTCCTACACCGTTTATTTTACTTATAAAATAAAAGCTCCTGTATCTTTAACCTATTCAACACGATGTCTCTAACTTCTTCACAAAAACAATATTTAGGAATTAGTATTGAGACATATTATTATTAATTTTATATTTATATATTAGGTCTTATTTATACTTTTAAAAAAAATGTATCTGGTTGAATTATACAGTTTAGTGATGTGTCGATGAAGCTTCATGAAGCAGTGTAATATTTTTCAGAGGACAGTAGGGGGCGCCCTCAGCTTAAAAATGATGTGACGTTTCAATAGAATAACTTTTCAAAGCAATAGATAATAGAGCAAAGAGTGACATCTAGTGGACTCTGTTTAATGACACTGTTTCATGAAGCTTCATCAACACATCACTAATAATGCCTGTCTTTGAAATAATATGATTTATGTTTTTCCAGTTAAAAAAAGTTGCCTTCGTTATCCGACCCGTTCATTTGGAATTGATTTGGGTCTTTTCCAGCCTTCCACTTGTACCATGAGGTTGATTTTGGTGAAACCCACCAACGCAACTCGCCGCCTCGACTCCACAGGCGAGGTCCTGCACGATGGGAGCCACGAAGATTGCGCGGCAGGAGGTCCGGGACCACTTACCCAGTCTTCAGATGCCATTCACGAAATACTCTCTGGAGCCTCTTTCTTGGCGTCCTCGTCCTCCCAGGACTCCAGTCGCCATTGCCCGTCCTCGTCGCGATCCAACGGGGTCTGTCCCCCCGGAGTCTTGGGAGAGTTGATGTCGCCGTCAAGGAGGAACGTGACCATCTCGAAGCTGAGCGACCAGGACTGGCTGCTGCTCTGCGGGCAGGTCAACGGTGCGAGTCCGGAGAGTCCTGCGCATCCAAACCACAGCGATGGATGTTTAAGTCCAGATATGCACGACTGCAGGACCAGAGGACCAAACCCTCAGCTCTTCCCTCGACCGTCTCCGCCGTGCAACACACAGGATCTTTGGAAGCCACAGAGCGTCGCCCCGTCCTGTTGTGACGCCCATCTAAAGTCCTCTCACCATCTGAGGAAGACTCAAGACGACACCGACCCCTTCAACATCCCTCTGGACCACATCCAGGCGGCACTTCAGCCCCAGCACCACCGGAACTGGAGGGACGTCTTTGGAGACGAACCGCTGCTGGTCCGGTCGGGCCTGGAGCAAGACCGTGGGGAAGACGGAGGAGGTCGGTCTTCGTTCTTCACCAGCAATGTCGCCACACCAGGAGCGAGAAGATGCTCGACGCCAGCGAGTAACGGAAGCGAACACTCGTTCTCCACCAGCTACTACAGTTCCTTCAACCAGGAGCTTGTTGAAGACGCACCAAACCGGCGAATCAGTCAGGTCCGACTCCAGCTTCTCCGCTGTCCATGACTTCTTAAAACTTCTCTTTCCTCCTCCAGATGAACGACCAGAATCATGTAGAGCAGGCCGGCGTCAATGTCGCCGACAGCTCCAACGGTGACGCGGTGAGACCGACGTCCGGCTCGCAGGAGCTCCGGACGGTCCAGGGGCCTCCTCTGCAGCTTCTCCACAGCGCCGGCCTGGAGGACGCCTTGTCCAAGGTCATCAGGGAGGATCCCAGCAAAGCCCCCAGCGAGAACCTGAGCGGGCCACAGAAGAAGAGCAAGGATATCGGCTACAGGCTCGGGCAGAGGAGGGCGCTCTTCGGGAAGAGGAAGCAGCTCAGCGACTACGCCTTGATCTGCGGGATGTTCGGCATCGCGGTCATGGTGGTCGAGACGGAGCTTTCCAGAGGAGTTTATACGAAAGTACGTCGTACCTCATCTTCCTGAACGTGTTGTACTTACTTTTTCCTCTTGTTTTTCAGGAGTCGACGTGTTCTCATGTGATGAAAGCTTTGATTAGCCTTTCAACTGCTGTTCTCCTAGGGCTGATCTTGATGTACCACGCCAGAGAGATCCAGGTGAACTACTCTCGTGATGGTCTGATGAAGCTTCATGAAGCAGTGTCATTATTTTCCAGTCCACTAGATGGCGGTCTCTGCACTATTTTCCTTTGTTTTGAACAACTGTTCAAATTAACCATCACATCATTTTTAAATTGATGGCACCCCCTACTGACCTCTAAACAACATGACACTGTTTCATGAAGCTTCATCAGACCATCACTACTATACGGACCAGAACATCATGGTTCAATTACTTTTGTTTATCTGTTCGGCTGTCTGGAACAAGAATATTGTTGAATTAAATCCTTTTATTTTATTATTCATTATTTACGATAATGTCTCTTTTTTATTTTTATTTATTGTATTTTTTTTAATATATATTTATATCCTTTTTTCTAGATGGATAGATATTATTTATTTAATTTTAATATTCTGTAATGACAACAATCAACAATCAAAAAATTCCTCTGTTGGTGGCAACAAAAGTTTTCTGATTCTGATACAATCACTTACGAACAATAATACAAAACTGATACAATAATCTTGAATAGTTCTAACAAACTGGAGCCATTTTCAGTTTAAGAACAATTAGGACAAGATATTCCTTATATATAAGATGTGATCATTGGGAAGAAATATTTTCCAACCTCAGCATGAATCCTTTTATATTGTGACCCAGTTGTTGTTTTTTTTAATTTTGGGTTAAATTCCCAGCCGGTCACGGCAGGAGTCTGGTTATGCACGAAGTTTCTGCCTTCTCGAAGGAAGTTTTTTTTTCGCCACAGTCACACTGTCATTCTGTTTTCTTTTCTCCAATAAGGTCTTACTTAAAATGTAAAGTTATGACGCGACACTTAAATAAACTTATATTGAATAGTTGAAATCCAGGTTACCACCCTGACAACATGCTCTCCATTTAAGACATAATGTTTAAAAGTATCTTTATAGAATATAGATTCTTACCTTCAATATTACGAAGTTAAAATGTAACGTGTCAATTTTACCTGAAAATTACTGAATCCAGCAGCATAATTGATGATCTAAGGTCTGGAGTATAGCGTTCATTTAACAATGTATTTAACTAAAAATTATTTCTAACAATATTTTGGGGTCGTAGGATTAGGATTAACTGCAATATCCAACAACCAGAGCAAATAAGTTTTCATATGTAAAAACTTGCCTGTTTGAGACCTTGGCTCCTGAGCGATGTGAATCTAGTGACGTTGATGGGATGTATTTTTTTCATAAGATACATTTCCAGACATAAGAAAATTGTTCATATTATTGACTAACATGTTAAGAATGATACATAAAATGACACTGAAATGTGTGTTTGGTCATTAACATCAACCTAAATACATTTTTGTATTTTCAAGATCTCATGAACCACAAACATCTGGAAGATGAAATGAAGTTTTCATCTTCTTGAATGAAGTTCTTCTTCTTGTAGCTCTTCATGGTGGACAATGGGGCGGACGACTGGCGGATCGCTTTGACCTTCGAGCGAGTTTTCTTCGTGGCGTTGGAGCTACTGGTCTGTTCCATCCACCCCATCCCGGGCCGGTACGTCTTCGGCTGGACGACCCGGCTGGCCTTCAGCTACACGGCCTCGGCGGCGGACGCAGACGTGGACATCGTCCTCTCCGTGCCCATGTTCCTGCGCCTCTACCTGATCGGCCGCGTCATGCTGCTCCACAGTAAACTGTTCACGGACGCCTCGTCCCGCAGCATCGGGGCGCTCAACAAGATCAGCTTCGACACCCGCTTCGTCATGAAGACGCTGATGACCATCTGTCCCGGGACGGTCCTGCTGGTGTTCAGCGTCACGTGTTGGATCATTGCTGCCTGGACAGTGCGTGTATGTGAGAGGTACTCGCATCTTTATATTTGATATGCTCTCTGTCCAAATCATAGACCTCGCATACCTCTGCCAAGGAGCTAATTTTACAAGATTCATAAAGCCCTGCTTCGAATTGTATCCGTGTGTCAAGAATTGTGTTGGCAAAATTGAAATTACTACCTGTTTTTGGTTCATTATAACTGGCTACAAGTGAATGAAGAAACCTTCCAAAATTAAGTTAAACTCAACAATTTAAAGATCAACTCATGTACAAACTAAACTCTCCTGACTCTCACGTTTCAAATGTTGAAGTCTTCTTCTCCAAAATGTATTAAGTCTCTCATCATGACCATGTTTTGAACTTATTACTTTATAAAGTTGCTCTGAAATCTTGGCGAAAGAGAGGTTACGAGAGTCCATTATGACAACGAGTCCCTTAGAGGTGGACACTTTGGGGATTGATGACGCGTTGTGACAAACATCCATGTTTGACCAATCATAGCACTGTGGGCGTGGTTATGGTAAACAAGATTTAATCTCCAGAAAACCAAAGTATTTTCAGTGGGCGGGGCTTAAGATCATTTTCTAATGTCAATATTTCAATGTAAAGAGAGTTTTGTACAAACACACTGATGATACAATAGAGTCCAACATCTATTTAACACACACTTAAATCAACACATTAAAAGAGTGTCAATGAAATATCCATCTTGTAGTTATTTTGTTAACAAACAAATGTTTTCTGTGTAATTATAATGACACTCCTCAACAGATATCATGACACCCAGGAGGTCACCAGCACTTTTCTGGGTGCCATGTGGCTCATCTCCATCACTTTCCTGTCCATCGGCTATGGCGACATGGTGCCTCACACCTACTGTGGGAAAGGCGTTTGTCTGCTCACAGGAATCATGGTAAGAACGAAAGTAGGATTGTCCCAACTTTTCTCTTGGAGGGATTTTTAACTGTATAAAAGTCTCATGTGTTGATGAAGCTTCATGAAACAGTGTCATTATTTCCTGAGTCCACTAGATGTCACTCTTTGCTCTATAATCTATTGCTTTGAAAAGTTATTCTACTGAAACCTCACATCATTTTCAAGCTGAGGGCGCCCCCTACTGTCCACTGAAAAATATGACACTGCTTTATGAAGCTTCATCGACACATCACTAGTATTAAAATTTAAGTGGCGAACTTTGTTAAAAATAGCGAACTTTTGATATACATTTTTGATTGTTTAAGCACTTTGTGACCCTGGTCAGAGTAAAGCGCTTTACAAATAATAATTACTTACTAACTTACTACTTTCATTGACACTTGTTGTTATCTCAGGGTCAAGGTGACCCGGAGCCCCGAAAACAAATATGTGTTTGGGGTATCCCTTGTGCTGCTTTTGGGTCAAGGTGAACGACCTCCACCACTGTATATGTATTTATAGAAGCCAGGGAGGTAACACAAGGGTTAAAAAGACATTACTAGGTATTGAACTTCTTAAAACACCACACCACAATGTTGCAGTATTTATATTTGTCTTACTCAACCTTGTCATGAAGGATGGATGTGACACTTTTATAACTTTGACATTTTGCTGGTTGATAGTTGACATTTCTATTATGAGATGAATTTACGACAGAGGCTGCATGGAGTTAAATAAATAAATATATTCTGTAAATGATCCACATAAGTCTTAACTCACTTGAATTATTCTCTTATCGTGTACATTTTTTAAATATATTTTTTAACCATTTATGAACTTTTAAATATAGCTGCATTATGTTGTAATGGTAGAAGAAAAAAAAGGTTGTACTTTCTCTGTCCAGTTCTTTAGGAACTCCAGTTTCTTCCCACAGTCCAAACACAAGGTCATTTGTTGACCCTAAATTTGTCCCGATGTTCATCCTGACACATGTTTGTGACCCGTCTCTATGACTACTACTACTACTTTTTTAGGTCGGGTTATCAGTAGTGATGTATCGATGAAGCTTCATGAAGCAGTGTCATATTTTTCAGAGGACAGTAGGGGGCGCCATCAGCTCAAAAATGATGTGAGGTTTTAATAGAATAGCTTTTTAAAGCTATAGATTATATAGCAAAGAGTGACATCTAGTGGACTCCGGGGATAACGACACTGTTTCATGAAGCTTCATCAACACATCACTAGTTATCAGTGTATAAAATATCATTTACTTTCCCGACCACACACATCATTGCTCACCAGTCCACTGAAGTTCCCTGATCATTTATTCTTCCACAGGGAGCTGGATGCACAGCCCTAGTTGTCGCCGTCGTGGCAAGAAAGTCGGAGCTGACCCGAGCAGAGAAGCACGTTCACAACTTCATGATGGACACCCAGCTGTACAAGAAGGTACCTTTTTTTCATGCTCTCGCCATAATGGGTGTCACGACCGGTAAATCCTGTTCTCGCGCAGGTGAAAAACACGGCGGCCAACGTGCTGAGGGAGACCTGGCTCATCTACAAGAACACCAAGCTGGTGAAGAAGGTCGATCGAGCCAAAGTGCGACATCATCAACGAAAATTCCTTCAAGCCATCCACCAGTGGGTAGATGAAGAATAGAACGACTTGAATCTTAATTATCTGACTCTTAAATATATCCCAATGAAGTAATGTACGTTTTGATAACATTCATATGAAGTAACATTACATAACGTGTTTACAAGTATTGTTTGTTCTTTTAAGACTGCGTACAGTGAAACTGGAGCAAAGGAAGTTAACTGACCAGGCCAACACTGTTGCTGATCTCGCAAAGGTTTGTCTCGTATCTTTCAACTCGTTTTTGTGTTACTAGTTCTTTTATTTTTCACATCTGCAAGTAGTCCGAGTTTGAAATTAGTAGAATTGGAAGTAGAAATAGTAGTAGAAGTAGTAGAATTAGTAGTATAAGTAGAATTAGTAGTATAACTAGTAGTGGGAGTAGAAGAAGTACTAGAATTAGTAGAATAATTAGTAGCATAAAAATAAGTAGTTGTAGAAATAGTAGAAGTAGTACTGGGAGTGGAAAAAGTAGTAGAAGTAGTAGAATAAGTAGTAGAAGCAGTAGGGGAGTAGAAGAAGTAGTAGAAGTAGAATAAGTAGTAGAAGTAGTAGTGGGAGTTGAAGAAGTAGTAGAATTAGTAGTAGAAGTAGAATAATTGGTAGCTGATAAGAAGTAGTAGTGGAAATAGTAGAAATAAAATGAGTAGTAGTAGTAGAAGTAGAAGAAGTAGTGGTGGGAGTAGAATAAATAGTAGAATTGGTAGCATAAGAAGTAGTAGTATTATTAGTGCTAGAAGTAGAAGAAGTAGTAGTAGGAGTAGTAGATTTAGTAGTATAATAAGTAGTAGTATTATTAGTAGTTGAAGTAGAAGAAGTGGTAGAATTAGTAGTATAATAAGTAGTAGTATTATTAGTAGTAGAAGTATAGGAAGTAGTAGATTAAGTAGTATAAATATAAGTAATAAATGCCTTTAGCTTTCACACAACAAACTTTTTAAAGACTAAACAAGTCAATTGAAAAAAAAAACACACTGTGGATGAATAATTAGAAGTTTTTATGCTGTTTGTCCCAGGCTTGTTTTAACATCATCAAATGTGACCTTCTTCCTTAAAAAGTTTGGACATCTCTTATATAATAAAGTGTGTTATACATGTGATTACAGACCCAAAACATGATGTATGATCTGGTGTCAGACCTGCAGCATCGCAGCGAGGACTTGGACAAAAGGATTGTAGTTCTTGAAGAGAAGCTCGACTCCATCATCGTCTCTGTGGAGTCGCTGCCAAGTGTTCTTTCCCAAGCGGTCGGACAGTTGCAGAAAGATTTCCTGGACGACATCGCCTGTCGCGTTCATCTGGTCTCGTCGTCTCTGAGCTCCGGCAAACAGATCTGTCAGGGGCCCTCAACCCCGGAGAAGCTGAGCAGCTGATACATATTTATTATTTTTAAGTTCAATTCTTCAGCTCCAACTTGGTTCAGCCTTTGGATCTAATACGTTTTTTTCTTCCATTAAATGCCTTTAATTGGTGTCTGCCAGTTCAATAAAGTGTATAAGTAAATATGGTTTATTTTAATAAATAAACAAATTGAATCAATTTACTATTGTGGTGTTTACATGTAGTTGAATGGCATTTTATTTTGGTAATATCAAGCCATTTCATAGTAAAAGCTATATGTTGTGTATGTTTTTTTAAACTTAAATAAATTCACTTAGTGTGTGTTTTTTTTATAATTCAGTAAGTACTTCAAAATAAAGTGAACAGTTGTGGGCTCCTTTTGAAATAAATATTGACATTTATATCATGTCATGATACATTTTAAATAAAGACACTTTCAAAAGTCCTTCTGTGTATTTATGATATAATATGAATAATGTATAATAGTAATCAGGTTATTCACACATTTAAAAAATAATTTATTCCTGTTTTTAATCTAACAGATATGGGTAGAAATGTTAAAACGATCATTTCGTGTTTAAAATATTTTTTATTTTCCTCATTTAATTATTTTATTATTTAAATATTAAACGAGTGAGTCGCGCTACAAAAACAAAAACAACCCTCGCTTCCCTGTGTAAGTGAAAGGAAGGCAACAGATCAGTAATCCCGCGATAACTGCCCGGACGGGAGCTGCACCCACGAGACTGTCATTTCGCGCGCTGAAGCTAAGCCCCGGCCACATTCCTGTGTGACGCCTCGACCGTCCAATCGGCGTCGAGCAATCACCCGAAGCCGTCCAATCGCTGCGCAGACCCCCGTACAGCAGGCGGGTTGTCAAAGTCTTAAAGAATAACTCATTGATCAACATCCAAGCAAGACGGAGTTGATCCTGCAAACCTGAACTTGTTCCTTTTTTTTTCTCCTCGCATCCCCCTTGTTTCTGTGTTCGGACGACTCACGAGGTAAATATATCCCACTTACTTTTGTTGACTTTTTCCCACTTCCATTCTTCATTTAAACGCAGCTGCTAGCTTAGTTGTGTTAGCTCGCTCGCCTCGTTGCTGCTCGGAACTACATTAATGGACAAAAGTTGGGATCGAACTCGGTTTGGCGTTTTATCTGCTTTTGGATTTATGTTCCGTCGAGTGTTTGTCGATTTCTGATCGATAAACACAACAATTTTTTCGCCTCACCATTCTCTGCAGTACCTGCATTAAAAGTGTGTGGGTGGTTTAACTTGTACACAGTCGTCGCTGCGTGTGTTTTGTTGTTTTTAATTCACAGAAACTCCATCTTTAATTCTAATCTACATTTTTAAAAAAAAAACCCGTCTCATTTGGATTTTACGTCGGATTTCTGTTTCTTTTAGTCTACTCATTCCGTCGTTTTCCTCAAAGGCAAGTTTAAGTTTTGTTTACGCTTTATTCTGCAACAGTTTTGGCTCCTACTTTGTTTCATTTTGGCTTCCGTTGTTACGATCTGATGTCCCGCAGAGAGAACCAGAACCTGAGCTGGAACCGTTAAAAAGTCACCATCACCAGCCACACATCTCCTCTCCGTTCACGCACACACTGCTGCTTTCTTTCGACTTTTTAATATTAGTTTATCTCATTTTATTGCCACACATTTCTGTCTTTTATTGTCAGGCACATTGTTGGCCAGCGCTCCCTCGCGTCCGGATGTGCTTTGCCTTTAAAATAACTGGGCGTGGCTTCGCCGTTTCCCGCACTGTATTTAAATGAGCTCGTTTTCCCCGCCTTACTGATGTTCAGTGACAGCGCCACAATACATGGTCCTCAGAGGGTCCGTCATATTTTTGCAGCCCCTTTGTGTTGAATCATTGTGTTTTTTTAAATGGAATAGACAAGAACTTTGTTCACCAATGGCGTGGATTCTTTTTACAGAACCTATTGTTTGGATCAATTATTGGTCGTTTAAATATAGGTCAAAGGTTGTATAAAAGATTAATCTAGATTTGTAATTGAAATCCCTCATTTCTTATTTTTGCTTACGTTGTGCACGCTTTATCCAACTATTCCCACAAAGTCACTCGAGTTTCTGCGGTTTTTCTCGCCTGAAGATGTCCTTACTCAGCTCTTTCGACTTAGTGACTCACCGAATTCCTTCTGAGTCTCCTCATTTACAACTGGATGAGTCAATGGAATAAAACCCACCTCCACTGAATTCTTGTAAAATAAACTTAACCGCCTGTAGACTATTTTGAAGAATGTGTTTTATGATCTAACCACAAGATTATCTCTCCGCACGACACGATATATTCTACACTGTGAAACGGCATGTTCATTTAAACCAAATAAAGCGCTATTGTTGCCATGGTCTGTAGTTTTATTTATTAAATCTAGCCAAGGACGGATCCAAGTGGCGGCGTGTTACAAAAATAAGTTTTATTTACATGCTTAAAAGTATGTTTAACTGCAGCCTGTTTGATGAATCACAAGGCGAAGACATGGTCGCGTTAACCGTAAGCGATCGCCTTTTTCTCTCATGGCTTCCTGGCCCTGTACAGCTGGAAGGAGACAAAGTGCAAAAGTCCAAACTGATACAGATATAACTGTACGGTCCAACTTGTTCCTGTTTAAAAAATGTATATCCAACAATTTACGTTGGATAAGCTTAAGCCCTTGTTTTCCTGTTCAGGGCAGCTGCAATGTGGATCCAAGTGCGAACAATGGATGGGAAGGACACCCACCGGGTGGACAGTCTGTCGAAACTCACCAAGGTGGATGAGCTTCGCCTTAAGATAGAGGAACTTTTCAAGGTGGAGCCGGAGAGACAGAGACTGTTTTATCGCGGCAAGCAGGTGAGATGGCCGACCAGCCGACAACGACACACAAAGGCCGGTTCGAGGAAACTGAATTCTATTGTCTCGTCAGATGGAGGACGGACACACGATATTTGACTACAACGTGGGTTTGAACGACATCGTGCAGCTGCTCGTCAGACAGAAAGTGCCCGAAAGCGACGTGGCCAAGATCAAGGACAAAGAAGCCGAGCTCTCCGATTCGGATTCTGGCTGCGGCTCCACTCAGAGCGAGTCGGACAAAAACTCGACTCACGGCGAGGTCGAAGGTCAGAGCGCTGGCACTTCAGCACAAGCGAACACGGCGGAGCTTATTGATCCAGGACTGGGATTATACAAGGTGGGATTAAAACTGTTGAATACGAACTTGATTGTTTTTAATGTTGATTGTTAACTTAAACCTAATTGGATGCTTTGGAGATTATGCATAAACAAGGTTACCGCATTTTAGACAATAAATCAACTTAAAAAACTTTTATTTCCAAAAATTGTTTTTTTGGTTTATAATAAATTGAATCAAACCTCAACTGTTACTTTAGCAGTCTTGATTTATGCAAGTTAATGTTGTTTTCCATCAATTGTTTGTTCAACTTGTATTTTGTTTTCATTATTTACAGATCAACGAGTTGGTTGACGCCAGGGACTTGAACATGGGGGCCTGGTTTGAAGCCCAGATCGTGAAAGTTACGAAAGCACCAAAGACTCCCATAGAAGAGGGAGCTGATGCCAAGCCGGCTGAAGATGAGATCCTTTACCACGTGAAATATGAAGAGTAAGTTGTGCAACAGGACCTGACTGTTAAATGATACTAGTGATGAGGTCACATGATGTCAGCATCAGTCGTTGGAGCTGCATCTTGATTTGGTGTCGTCATTTTGAAAGGCCACTGGATGGTTGTATTTGGCTCTGATCTAGTAAGTAAGTGGACCTTAAACAAACGTGGAGTCCGAGAAGATTAGGAAAGAGCCTGCACAAATAAAAGGATCTTAAGATTCTTGAAGAAGTCTGTAGACTCCATCAAACGATGAGGATTTCTCTCCTCTCGTCTGGAAGCACGTTGAGGAACCATCAGTAGATTCTGATCCACAGACTCCAGAGCCCGAGCTGGGGTGTAAGTCTGGATCAGATCACTGATGGAAGGTCTGACCATGAATAGATCTGAAAGTAAGAACTAGAATTTAAAAAATGATCCTCAAAGAAACTGGCAGTTCCAAGGAGTTCCAAAGATCGGGTAAATGTGAGTTCTTCTACTATAGTGGGTCAGAATTCTCACTGCAGAGTTTGTATTAACTGCAGGCGAGACAGATCCTTCTTGTTTAGACACCAAAATAAACTGTCACAATAGTATAAACGAGAAGACTTGAACGCATGGATTACAATTTATCTACTAACTCGATGAAACCTTCCATCATTTTAAACTGAGAAAAGCCATCAACCATTAACTATTAAATAAAAATAAGAATAAATGGGCAGATTTGCTCTGTACTTTAAGTTGCATATTTCATTAGAGTTTGAACAGTAGCAGCATCTAGTGGTGGAAGTTTAGACTTGTCTTTAAAAACATTTCACGAACATCCATCGTTTTCTCGTCACTCTTGTACTTCAGTAAAGATAATGAGTCAATCAAGACGTGTCTCAGATTTTCTTAAAAAAATAGTCATTTGTAAATGTATCATCGTATGTGTTTTCTATCGCAGCTACCCAGAGAACGGCGTGATTGAGCTGCTGAAAAAAGATGTTCGTCCAAGGGCCCGCACCGTGTACCAGTGGCACCAGCTGGAAGCTGGCATGGTCGTCATGGTCAACTACAACCCAGACGACCCGAAAGAGCGCGGTTACTGGTACGATGCTGAGATTCAGAGGAAGAGGGAGACACGGACCATTCGAGAGATCTATGGCAAGATCTTACTTGGGTAAGACGAGGATTATTGTAAAACGATAACTTTTTGTTTGTCAATAATTGCATCCAGTGTTAAATAACTTAGACATTTCCTTCCACAGTGATGCCGGTGACTCTCTCACCGACTGTCAGATCATGTTCATCACTGAAATCTACAAAATTGAAGAGCCTGGCTCCCCAAGCGACGCAGCAGCTGGACCCGAGAGCCCACTTAAAAGTAAGCCTTGAACCCTCGACCCGAAACTTGTAATCGGGATCTTCTAACCCGGGTCGATCTGCTCATTCAGGATCGAATGGACCCGAATGCAAACACTGTAAGGACGACCCGAAGAAAACCTGCCGCTGGTGCAACTGCCACATCTGCGGCATCAAACAGGATCCTGACAAGCAGTTGCTGTGTGACGAATGTGACATGGCCTACCACACCTACTGTCTTAACCCCCCACTGACCACCATCCCCGACGATGAGGACTGGTCAGTATGCAGTCCTTTCCACTTAACAAGATCTTTGTTTAGGTTAAGTTAGGTAGAACTTTATTGATCCCTCAGGAGGTCTCCTACGGGAAATTGTTTTTTTCCAATAGCCACGGCAATACAGCAATTATTCATAAAAAATAAGAACAAGAACAAAAGGAAATAAAGAGAAAGAACAAGATGATACAATCTAAGTAAAGATAAAGGACAAGAACATGGATCAAATATAAAGGATACAAAGATTAACATAGAACATCATGATACTTTGACTCCACTCCTGCCCCCAAATTTAGAAAAACATTTTACTTCAAGAAAATTCTGTCAAATCAATATGATAAAAGTAAGAAGACAGAGTTTTAAGTTTATTTATGAATTGATCTAGAGTGAAATTTAGAGTTATTGAAATGTAAGTAAATGCAAAATTACAACTAGATGCTTTCAATAAAACGGTATATGAATAAAGGTATAACACTTAAGAAGGTTCTCTACACTTGTATGTCTGAAATAAAAAAGATTTCAGAGCCCTTACACGAGCCTCAAAAAATCTCAGAGAATCTGAAATGAGAATACGATGATGGAATGACTATAATCATGAACAAATGTTGCAGGTATTGTCCTGGATGTCGCAATGACTCGAAGGAAGTGGTTCTTGCTGGAGAGAAGCTGAAGGAGAGCAAGAAGAAGGCAAAGATGGCGTCGGCCAGCTCATCCAGTCAGAGAGACTGGGGGAAGGTGAGAACCCGAATCTGTACAACACCACAGACTTCTTTCTTGCACATGTTTTCAATGGTTTATTATGATCTTTACAGGGAATGGCGTGTGTTGGTCGTACCAAGCAGTGCACCATCGTCCCATCCAACCACTACGGTCCGATCCCTGGTGTGCCCGTCGGATCGCTTTGGAAGTTCAGAGTTCAGGTCAGTGTTTGCGTTGAAAGTACGACTACAACAAGTCTTTGTGTTGAGTAGACGACTCAATTGGTTGCAAAACAAAACCCAACAATTGTTATGCTTTAACATTCACTCTATTGTATCGTCATCAGTCTGTTTGTACAAAACTCTCTTTTCATTTAAATATTTACATTAGAAAATGATCGTAAGCCCCGCCCACTGAAAATTCTTTGTTTTTCTGGGGCTAAAATGTTGTTTACCATAACCACAAAGTTTCCACCTCCAAGGGACTCATTGTATAAACAAAGCGGGTTGTGATTACAGCTGCCTCGAGGAGTGAAGCCATTATTATGTCGTAATGGACTCCGCTCTCATAACCTCGTTCGCCCAGATTTCAGAGCAACTTTATAAAGTTATAAGTTTGAAACCTGGTCAAGAGGGACTGACTGTATCTTGGAGAGGAAGACTTTAACATTTGAAACCTGTGCGAGTCAGCAAAGTTGGGTTTTCATAAGCCAACTTTCTCAGATTTAGAAAACATTTCTAGATCTATGCCCTTATATGGGCTCGACAACTAGTGTTCAGACTGTTTTGGGCAGTGTGAAGAAGGTTGACTAACCTTACCCTTGCAGTAATTTGTAACAAAAATATATTGGTACTAAAATCTGGTGCTTTTGGTTGTAGGTGAGTGAGTCTGGAGTCCACAGGCCACATGTCGCTGGAATCCATGGACGGAGTAACGATGGGTCTTACTCTCTGGTTCTTGCTGGGGGATACGAGGATGACGTGGTAAGCATTTTTCTACATCGTTAAATAACTTTTAAACATGTTTTCAAAAGAGTTAATTCTTAAAATTGTACATGTTGTGCACATCAGGATGATGGCAATGAGTTCACCTACACTGGCTCTGGAGGTCGGGATTTATCTGGAAATAAGAGAACTGCTGAGCAGTCATGTGACCAGACTCTCACCCACATGAACAGGTAAGATTTATATTCACTGAAGTTGTTTTGTTTTTTTTCTTCCATTTTTACTAAACTGCTCTCCTCCTCCAGAGCTCTTGCTCTCAACTGCAACGTACCGGTCAACGACAAGAACGGAGCACAAGCCAAGAACTGGAAGGAAGGGAAGCCTGTTCGTGTGGTGCGCAGCTGCAAGGGTCGCAAACACAGCAAATACAGCCCTGAGGAGGGGAACCGATATGATGGCATTTATAAGGTCAGTCTGGTTTTTGGTGACGCTGCGTGTTTCTTGTTTCAAGTCTAACGCCGTCACAATTCAAACAGATTGCCAAATACTGGCCGGAAAAGGGTAAATCTGGATTCCTGGTTTGGCGTTATCTGCTGAAGCGTGACGATGAGGAGCCTGCACCGTGGACCAGGGACGGCAAGGAGCGCATCAAGAAGCTTGGTCTGGTTATGCAGGTAACTTTTACAAGAAGTATTTTCCTCCTATTTTAATCATTTATATGCGTTAAAAGTCTATGCTCTCAGTGCAATAATGACAAACTAATCGCAATCTTCTGCTCGTACAAATACATTTTTCAGAAACTTGTCTGTGTTGTTGTATCGTACTTTATACAATTCCTCTGAATAAAGTATATTAAAATCCAATGGATATGTTTCAGTACCCAGCAGGCTATCAGAAGGAGAAGGAGAACAAAAATGAAGTGGAAGATGAGGGTGCGACACCAAGCAAGACAAAGAGGAAGAGAAAATCTCAGGGCTCTGGTAAGATCTGGAACATTTTGGTGTTTTATTTTGTTAAATTCTATATTGATCGTATTCTGTTGATCATACTTGAAGCCAATAATTGGTTATTTTCTTTTCTAGAAACCGACAAGACCTCACCGACCAAGTCTAATAAAAAGGTCAAAGTGGAGGGCTACAAGCTTTCCAAGGAGCAGAAGGGTCTCATCAAAAGTGATACGATCAACAAGAAGCTCTGGGATGAAGCCATGGACTCACTGTCACTCGGACCAGTAAGTGTCAAGTTACTCGTGCGTCCGTTCCGTAGCACAGTTTCTTCTTTTAGTGTTGGGATTAAAAACATTTTAGCCATCTAAGACAGAATTTTTATTAAATGGGTAGTTCAGTTTTAATGTAGCTCCAGTTGCTACATTAAAATTAACAAACATTTTTGTCTACAACTCTGAAAAGAACAGATTACTCTGAAAATAATCCCAACCCTTAGTCGACATGAGGGTGAGAAGAAAATGAGTGAAGTTACAATTTTAGTGGAACAATCATTTGAATTATATTGAAACCTGATGGAGACTGGAACTGTCCAGATGAACCTTCCTTTGTTGGTTCAAAAATCAGTCAAATGCTCATCGTTTTCAACTTTATTGACCCTGTTTTACTTTCTGCATTGTATTTAAATACAAGTCCTTTTAATAATAATGGTCATCAATCGTACTCTAGTAGCTTTAGCATCAAAATGCTCTCTCACACGCAGGTCTTCAACGTGTCAATAACCTACTAAATGATTAAAAGTCTGTCCGTAAAGTTCCTTTGTTAAGTTAATATTGTTTTATTGATCGATCTATTTAGATCGGTGGCAGAGTTGTGCTTGTGGTGTATTGGGAACTATTTGAATAATAATTTTAACCCATGAGCACAAATAAAAGCCCTGATGGCTTCCAGCCCTGCTAGCCGTGTCTAGCATTTACATGTTTAGTTTATATAATGTAATGATAACTGATATTGTGTAGTGACTTGATGTCACAGTTGCCTTTTTCTAACTTTAGTCAATACTATATGTGTTCCTGCAGAAATTCTTGAACAAAGTGGAAGAAATGTTCCTCTGCATCTGCTGCCAGGAAGTCGCCTTTCAGCCAATCACCACAGAGTGCCATCACAACGTCTGCAGGGTAAGAATATGAATGTTTTTTTGTTTTTTTTTCTGTAGGCGTTACATTTGATAATCGACTGTCTTCAGCCACACTTATGTTGTAATACTATAGTACGTCTGCTCACTGATGCACGTGGAAAAATGAACATGTATCTCGTAAGCTAATTTTGAACATTATTTTCATTTTAAAAACAGGAATGCCTCCAGAGGTCCTTCAAAGCAGAGGTGTACACCTGCCCGGCCTGCAGACACGACTTGGGCAAAAACTACTCCATGGCAATCAACAAACCCCTGCAAGACCTCCTCAATCAGTTTTTCCCAGGATACAGCAGTGGCCGATGATCGTCGCATCCCGCGAGCCCCCGAGGAAAGTATCCAAACTGTTAGGGGAATTTTCTGTCGAGGCAACAGAGAATGTTTTTTCTCTTAATATATTTTTTTATGATGATCAATCAGCAATGTTGTGGACTTCAGTGCTACTGCCATTCTCACCTCAGATCTCTCTTGATGTATAAACGATTGATATTGCATTTGTTACTGTATGTAATGTTGTGTTAAATACCTTTTTTAACCATTTTCTTCACTGTCGATGTTCAGATGTGTCATCTTTTGTTTTGATTCTGCATTAATTCCATCCAAATGGCATTTCCAAGGGAATGTGGTTCTTTAATGTCATAACAACGTTGTCATGTGCCTGACTTTTCATTTGTGCTTCTTTTCTTTTGTAACTCCGTTTATGTATTGTTTGCACTGACTCATCTCTATTTTTGTTTATTGGACAAATCCCTTACTTTGTAACTAGTGCTTACAATTGTCCGTTTGAAGCATCAAGCTAGTGTTCTTATCGGTCACTAATTTAGTCATTGAAACGTTATTTTATGCCCTGACCCGTTATGTTGAACGATTTGAACCTTGGTCTTTGAAAATTGTCAGTTGTTTAAAGCATTTTCACAAATGTATATGTTTTTGTGATTGTAATGCAGCTTTTCGTTAAAGATTCATCTGGACTTTTTTAATTCCTCTCCCAGAAGTATATATCTTTTTTTTCATTCAAATGTTTAATGCAACTTTATCAGGAACTTTGACCAAGAATTGTAAGTGAACTTTTTTTCTACTGTATAGTTTTTTAGAATTCTCCTTTAACACCAAAACTGAATCTCGAACTCCTTTGTACTTTTTATAGGCTCAAAGTTTTCTAAACATAATCAACTTGATGTCAGCCCAGCCACATTTTTAATGTCATTGATTTAATGGCCAATCTTTGCTTTCGTAGCTGGACATGAGGTTCAAAAACACTACTCTGGAAAAGTTTTTGGTAAAAAAAAAAAGTGTTTTTACAACTACTTTTAGCTGTCCAAGTTCAACAATTGATTTAGAAAACTACACATGTGTGTTCTTCATGGCAGCACTTTCAGGTTAGGATTCAGAGACTCGAAAATGTATATTTTCTGACTTGTATAATTTTGTTTGTTTTTACTCCCACTTTTGAAAAGTAGTTTTAGGCAAACGTTAAGAAGACAATGTTTTTACCTTGTTCAATAAAATATCTAAAAAATATCTGGTGTCAATTTAACGAAGGATCACATGCAGGTTTTAAAAAACCAAAAAACATTAAAGGAATAGTTTTTTATTTCCTTACGACGTCGTCCAAGACTATCTTGACGGAGTGTACGTGAGTGCGGGTCAGTAGAGCAGCACCGGATATAGCTGATGGTAACTCAATCCTAATTCGCCGAAAATGCTGTCAATCTACGGGTTGGCGAATCACGTCTACAGTGCAAGATTCACCGGGCCAATCACGGCACCGTTTCACCACAACGTGGGCGTGGTCAGTTGTAGCCTGGACCCAGCTAGGCGCTGCTGTGCTAGTAGAAAAATCGATCTTGGAAAATTCTTCACCAAGTTGAGACAAAACCAGCGGATAAAACGGATATTTCGTGATAAACAGCCGCAGGAGGTAATGTCGTTTCCCATTCACCGCATTTCACCCGATCTAAAAGCTCGTTTTTGGGCTCGAATTCGCGACGTCTGTCGTCGAGGTGTTTTGTTTTTTCTGCATGCAGATATGGACGTAGCGCGAACGAGCTAGCGGCGGCTAACGCTAGCTAACGTATCCCAAAGAAGAGTCGAGAAAAGCGATATTATCCCATTTAGATTCCGTGCAAAAGACACCATTATTCGACTTGTTTCTGCAGGTAAACAATGTTGTAAAAGCTTCGGCTATCGCTCTGCTTCCGTCAACATGTTAGCATCACGACTGCTGTCATTTCTTCGAGGGAATTTAAAGACCTCACGATGATATGTTGTCATTGTACAGGTTCTTTAACGTGACCTGCAGCTTCACTTTTTGCTTTATAGAAAGGGTTAAACATGCTTTTTTTTTTTAAAAACATGCATCTAAGGGGACAGATGGTTCACTAGCCGATTTAGTTTCGGTTTAGAGTAGCATGTATTTGTACGTGTAGGCCCCTTTTTGTTGTGATCATGGCAGCCCGGAGGTCAAGTGTGTCTGTTCTTACTTTGTTTGTATTCTTGTGAGTTGTTCTCAACTAGTTTGTAGTCACGCACGTTAATGTCCTTTATTGAGTCAAATTTTAACGTGAATTAATCGGTGACTAAAGGATGAGTGTAAGAATAAACAAGCATATAGGTTAGTTTAGGAAGAACTTTATTGAAATAGTTTATTTCTTCCAATTAGCCACAGCATATACAGCAATTTTTCATAAAAATGATTTAAAAATAAAATAAAGAACAATGAGAAATAAAGAGAAAGAACAAGATGATACAATCTAAGTCTAAAGTGAAAGAGAAAGAACATAGATCAAAGACAAATGATACAAAGACTAACATAGAACAGAACATCATGATACTTTTACTCCACTCCTGCCCCCGAACTCAGAATTTCAGATCAAATTTAAGAATTTAAGATTAAATAAAAAAAATGAAATATGCTATGCTGGACGGGTATATTCACAAAAAAAACAAACTAAAAGCCAAATAACCCATGCTTACCCAAGTATTTATATGAAACGGTTGAAAAAAAAGATCAACAAAATTACTCTTTAAATGATATAAAAGCATAAAATGCAACATCTTAAGACGTTTTTATTTGTTCAGGCTTTTCCTTGATTTTCTGGAACTCCTGTTGTGTTATCAGTTTTATATTGACCTTTAAAGTATATACTTTATTGAATATTGTTTTGTTTGTTTAAGTGCTTTGTGACCCTGGTCTGGAAAAGCGCTAAACAAATAAAAATTACTTACTATTTCAATAAACGATGTGTAAAATGTGTTTAAAACTTATCTTACAGCATTTTAAAACGGAATAAAAAATGTATTATTTGTTCTATATTGTGTAGGGGAAATTCATCATGGATGTGGTGAACACTGGTCATCATGTATCTGCATTTCTGAATGCTTGCACTTCTCTTTTTCAAAGTTCTGTGGAAGTTGAAACATGTAGGTGTGGTTGAAGAGCTGTACTATGTATATGGCTGAGAATTGATCGTAAATTTTCAACACGGGGTAACTGATACTGATATTGTTTCCTGGATGATCCTTTTTTTGATACCAATTCTTTGGTAAATTTCAACTCCAAGCAGTTTTCTCACTGAAAATAATAAATAACACATTATTTCCAGTGCAAAAGAATGCTTCCTAACAAGTAAAATAATCTTATGTTTACTGACTTTGTCATTTATCAGTTTTTCCTCTGAAAGATCCTCACATTATCACGTTTTGATCATGGTACTGCAGAAGATATATAATCAGCTAGACTAAAAGTTTGATGAAAAAGTAAAAAAAAACCACCAATCCTATGCATTTTGATTTAACTTTTGTGTTTAATGTATTAATTACGTAAAATTAGTTACAGTCTTTAGCATATTTCATTTGTTTATTTAATCTTAAATTCTTAAATTTTAATCTTAAATTCTGAGTTCGGGGGCAGGAGTGGAGTAAAAGTATAATGATGTTCTGTTCTATGTTAGTCTTTGTATCTTTTGTCTTTGTTATTTTTCTGTGATCTATGTTCTTTATCTTTATCTTTAGACTTAGATTGTATCATCTGTTATTTCGCTTTATTTCTCTTTGCTCTTGTTCATATTTTATTTTTATTTTTTTTTATGAAAAATTGCTGTTTTTGCTGTGGCTAATTGGAAAAAAACAAATTCCCGAAGGAGGGAAATCCTCCCTTCCCTGAGGGATCAATAAAGTTCTACCTACCTACCTACCTATATACCTAAATGTTTAATTGTTTGTAAATTTTTGTTACACCAACATGTTACAATACATACAGCAACAAAATAATCTGAACATTGTTTTAAATCCTTGTCAACTGAGTTTTGATTGATTATATAATACATGTCTTATTTTCTTTTCAGGTTAACCTGCAACTCTTCCCGATGGCCTCCGTCATGTCCCTTGACACGGCCCTAGCTTCTCACCCCGACCCCGATTCGTTGCCCTATCAAGCTGAAGAGGCAAACCCCGGGCCGTCGTCCAACGAAAACAGATTTTCAGACCAGCTTTCTACCCCAGAGCCACCAGTACCTGTTCCCCCACCTACAGCTCTGACATCTGAACACGATGATGTACCAGCTGTCGCCCTGGCTCCACCGACGGACCCGAATATGACCGCTGGCAATGTTCCATGTTGTGATCTACCCCCTATACCCATGATCCCCCCTGTTCCGCCTGCTGCTGCTAAGAACCCCAGCTGCAAGATCATGACTTTTCGGCCCACCATGGAAGAGTTTAAGGACTTTGCCAAGTACGTTGTGTACATGGAGAGTGAGGGAGCTCACCGTGCTGGTCTGGCAAAGGTGAGGACTTCACTATTCAATTATCTTGTAACTGCAAGCTTTTCTGAATGTATTTTCTTACAATATAGTTATAAAAACAATCACATTAAAGGTTCGAGAAGACATTTTAGTCTGCAAATATTTATGAATGTATGTTTAAAAAATGACATTTAAACTATGTATCTGTATATTCTATATATATACTGTATACAGCACACTTGGAAAAACTAGATTGATGACATTGAATGGAACTCCTGTGTTGTTCTCAGTTTTATCTTGACATTTAAAGTATATCTTTTAGTGAGTATTGTTTTGATTGTTTGAGTGCTTTGTGACCCTGGTTTGGAAAAGTGCTATATAAATACAAATTACTTACTTACTTACATCACTAAACAGGTTTGTAGAATCAAAAACAGAAACTTCTATTGCCTGTATTGTAGGCAAAACATAGTAAGTAAGTAAGTAATAGGATTGTTTGTGGTGACAATACAGAATAAAAGACGTTATGTTCCTTTTATTGATGCCATGTTTGTTTTCTCCACTAGGTTATCCCACCAGAGGGCTGGAAGCCCCGAAAGTGTTACGAGTCGATTGATGACATGGTCATCCCAGCTCCCATCATGCAGGTGGTCACTGGCCAGTCCGGGCTTTTCACTCAATACAACATTCAGAAAAAGTCCATGACGGTGAACGAGTACCGCAAACTGGCCAACAGCAAAAAGTAAGTCCTTTACCGAAACCCATGTTTGACCTTCAGAGTCATTTTTCTCGACAGTGGTGTTAAACGAAACACACTTTATTTTGTGGTAAGGCTGAAAAGCAAAACCAATCACAGAAGCAGTTACTTGGTTTCATAAAAGAGTAAAAGAAGCTATAAAAAAAAACACAGAAACATGAAAGCACACATTTAGACAGTCACAACATGATGAAAACATGCACTGCTCAGCAGAGAATGCGACGCAGCTATGATATCAGTGCATCAATCCAACCCCACTGCCCTGAAGGAAGAAGATAGTGTCTTACATCAGCACATCAACACAAAACATGAGCTACATCATGGAACAGATGAAATGAGTTTTAAAGTTGTTATCTGTCTCAACCGACGAGCTGAGGGTCAGTGTTTGGCGCTAGCATTTAGCCTCCCTATAAAGTCTGCCCTCTTTTTTCTCTTTGTGCAATTGTTCCTTTTGCCTTCTGTCTATGTTGTTGTCTTTTATCTCCATGCGGATCCACATGAGGCCCATGTTCTCATGCTATTTGCTGCCAGCACAAACATTTACAAGCCTACAAGTTCATTGACTTCTTCTTTAGAAACGATCGACTAATTGTTCCTAAAGTTTAGATAAAAAAAAAATGTCAATCGAGCAAAACAAATATTTTAAACATGCTTTTTTTTTTTAAACATGCATCTAAGGGGACAGATGGTTCACTAGCCGATTTAGTTTCGGTTTAGAGTAGCATGTATTTGTACGTGTAGGCCCCTTTTTGTTGTGATCATGGCAGCCCGGAGGTCAAGTGTGTCTGTTCTTACTTTGTTTGTATTCTTGTGAGTTGTTCTCAACTAGTTTATAGTCACGCACGTTAATGTCCTTTATTGAGTCAAATTTTAACGTGAATTAATCGGTGACTAAAGGATGATTGTAAGAATAAACAAGCATATAGGTTAGTTTAGGTAGAACTTTATTGAAATTGAAATAGTTTATTTCTTCCAATTAGCCACAGCATATACAGCAATTTTTCATAAAAATGATTTAAAAATAAAATAAAGAACAATGAGAAATAAAGAGAAAGAACAAGATGATACAATCTAAGTCTAAAGTGAAAGAGAAAGAACATAGATCAAAGACAAATGATACAAAGACTAACATAGAACAGAACATCATGATACTTTTACTCCACTCCTGCCCCCGAACTCAGAATTTAAGATCAAATATTTGTTTTTTTAAGCTCCAATGCTGCCTTTGGAAGATCTATGAAGCCGGTATCAAATACCAACAGGTTGTTTGCTCTGTAACCGGTTGTGCACTGTTTGCAGGTATGGCACCCCCCGCCACAAGGACTTTGATGATCTGGAGAGGAAGTACTGGAAAAACCTGACATTTGTGTCTCCAATTTATGGTGCTGATGTCAGTGGATCCATTTATGATGAGGTGGGTCATTTGATCTTTGAGTGCTGGGGGTCTTGAACCGAAGCACTGAGGGGAGGAGGTGATAAAAACAAACACATAACCATGGTCCAAAACTAGAAAGTAAAGTTTTGATTGATACTTTTTTATCATTCATCTATTTAATCCTATTTTTATTCCGCTCATCTAGATTATTTTCAATATACCTGGCAGGAGCTAAGTTGATCCTGAGGTAAAATCTTTGTGTCGTTTAAAACTGCACACGTTTCTGGGACCACAGCATCATCTAGTGGTTAAAATGACAACTGCACATCTCTTAAATCCCTTTTAGGAATCTTTTAATACAACAAATTCTTCTCTACGATCTTATGCAGGATGTCCATGAGTGGAACGTCGGCCGCCTGAACACGCTCCTGGATATGGTGGAGCAGGAGTGCGGCATCGTCATCGAGGGGGTCAACACTCCGTACCTCTACTTCGGCATGTGGAAGACGACGTTTGCTTGGCACACGGAGGACATGGACCTCTACAGTATTAACTATCTTCATTTTGGACAGTCAAAATCCTGGTGAGTCCCTTTTTATAACGCTGTGTGTAGATGTAAATATATCGGATGGAAAACACTGAAGATCTCTGAAAGCAGGGCCTGGAAATGTATATTCAACTTCCTTAATATTGGAAAGTTTAAATAATATTTTCTCTATATTATTTGAGAATTGGATTTTGATAAATCAGTCAAGAACAGATTTTATCGTTTTACACGCCAAACATAGGAATGATCATAAAACAACTTCTGACTGGACCAAGGCAGGTGATGAACCCTAGAAAGTGAAAAAATAGGCCTCAGATTGTATGCGTTATAAATTTACTGAATGGAATATGTATATATGTTATTTTTAAAAATAAACTGAACTGAATAATGACAAGCAAGTGCAATACAATTTGTCTCATAAATCTATCTACTCTGATTTAATGTGCAGAAAAGATCACTAAAGGTGATCAAAACTATAATTATTACCCTTTTTACCAATAAATACATATCTAACATCTTAATTGAATACAATAAAATTGATCAAGTAATAAGTGGCAGGAGACAAATATTGGTAAGAGATCCAGCAAGACCCTCTTTCAGTGGCAATAAGAGGTTCCAAACCATTACAGTTACATTATTCTGACACTGGGGGGAGACAAATACGTCATCTGTATTGACTCTTTTACATTTAAATTTGAAAAAATCCAGTTTATTTTTCCTCGAATTTAAACTGTCATTAAAGGGAAAACAGTCATTTAGAATAACTGCCAAAAACGCACCCATGCTTGCAAATTCCCCATGAAGTCAAAAGTAATTCCACATGTGCAGCTGAGCTGAAGTGGCGTTAAATGTCAGAACACAAGGAAAGACTTGTGTGGTCTTTGATAATTGTGCACACAGCAGTTATGTCAATAAATAACCCAGAACAACAAATGTTGACATCACTAGTGTTAATGTCTGAACATTTCCGAATGGTTTTCGTCTGATGTTTCGCGTGTCGGTGACTGTCAATCCCAGATCTAAACCACACAGGACAAGTGTAGCAGAAAAAGAAAGACAGAAAAAGAGATATGACTTTAAACTGCTTTCCCTCTTCAAAAACAGCAACGTGGCTTTGATCTCATGTCAATTCTGACTTCCTCCATCTTCGTCACGCTCACGGTCCGACGAATCCTCCGTTGCTTTTTCGCCCAAGGCTCACTCAGCTGTCCGACCTTCACTTTTAACTGCTGAAATGAACCCACTTTTGAGTTTCTCACTTGTGTATAGAATAATTATAGGCTGTTAAACAGAGCAAGCCCCCATGCATCTCCCTTCACAGTGCAGTCGTTTGTGAAATGAACTTCATTCCCTGTGCAACTGTGCTCTTCATCAAAGTCATATGCCACCGCAGGTACTTCTACTGACACACGCTGGAAAACGTATAAAATATTCACGGTCTGTCACTTGATTTGTCAATTTGTCATCGTCTCTTTCTTTGGTTATATTGCTGAAACCTTCTAAGCCATCCCAGAGCCTCATCATACTCCTCTTGCTCTGCTATTATTTGAAAGAGTGACCTCTGAGAGCGGGTAGACGGCAGGCAGACGAGTGAATATGGATGTGTTTTGAAGCTTAGCCTGCTTGTTTCGGTCCTGAAATGAACCCTATTATAAATGAATCACTGTCATTCTTCTTCGCTCAAAAGAGTGATTGACAGCTCAATATTTAGGACTCGTTTTACATTTTAAGGAACCAAATGGAACCAGGACAAGCTTTTTTTCTTTAAAAAATTGACGTTATACAAGATTTTCTATTGTGGCCTCATTTTAATAGAGCAGATGAATTAACATTTACCAGCCCAATAAAGTAAACTTAATTTGAGACCAGTATTATTATAACATGGAATATTTACTGTTAGTTTGATATTAGCTATTATATTTTTCATTTATTTAGTTGTTCTTTGTCTTTATATTTAGACTTAGATTGTGTAATTGTGTTCTTTCTCTTTATTTCTCTTGTTCTTATTTTATTTTGATTGATTTATTTTTGATTTTTTATAAAAAAGATTGCTGTATGTATTGGCTATTGGAAAAAAACAATTTCCCGAAGGAGACCTCATGAGGGATCAATAAAGTTTTACCTTACCTTACCTTACCTTATTTACAACGTGTAACCTGTTGGTAAATTTCACCTCAGAATGATCAGCTATCACTGTCGTCTAGCTAAGCCAACAAGCGTTTAATTAAGTTTCATTTAAAAGGAATGAAAAAGCTTAAATCTGAATTACAATCTAGAGGTTTTAAGTTAAGCCTAACTACCAAAGGGAGCAAATGCATCAAATCAAACCTGTATGCTTGAGGCCTTGGGTCCTGCAGAGGTCTGAGTGACGTAATTTGCTGTCGGTGAAGTCTCTGGAAGAAAGCCTTTGAAATATATATATATAAACATAAAATTAGTCAGAAAATAGTCGATACAAAACATGTCATTTGATGTGTGTGTGTTCAGGATGGGAAAAGAAAAACACCAGCAGCTGTTGTGTTGTTTGTCAAGTTGTCATGACACGGTAACTTTCCCTGTCAAGAGAATCGTTCCTCTGTAGATAATGTGCATCTCCCTCCGAGAGGTGTAAAAGTAGAGCCCTCGTTTGATGTGACTTGTTATATTCGTCTCTCTCTCTCTGCCAAAGCTCCCCTAGTGAGAGACGTGGCGTTGCCATGGACACCACGTCCTTTAGGCCCCATGCCAGGAGAAAATGGAGGGAATAATGATGGACTGATTACTTGGCGTCGATAAAAGTTTTATGGGATACCGCCATTAATTTGCTCTGTTTTTATATCTTCAAAGACGTTTCAACAAATCATAGGATTCGGCGGACGCCGACGTGATTTACCACCTCGTGTTTCTTTTTAATAGTTGAGCTGCGTTCACAAATGATGCGTGTTGATTCTTGCTCCGGAGGCAGGGGGTTTTTGTTTTTTATCCTCCACTAAATCACTTTTCATCTTTACTGCGAGTCTTTTTCCCGGGAGAGATAAAAATGGGTACCAAAGACCCTCATTTTGTGAGTCATTGAAATGTATTTGTGCTCTATTCGAGCAGGACGGCATACGTTTACTATTTCATGTTCGCAACCCATGACTTCTTTATTTGGTGTAGATATTTATGGATTTTATTTCAGTGAAGATGTCACCAAAGAGAAGAGATATTTATTAAAATAGTCTTTCTACTCAACTGGAATAATTCCAGTATTGAAGATGGTGAATAATTCCACTTTTAAATTTGTAAGATTTGCCGCAGATATCCTTAAAAATCTTCAGAAAATGGCGTTATTCCAACTGTAGGTGGCAGTATGGCCCCACGACTGAAAGTTTCTCCATGTTCACTTTTCCCCTCTTTTATAATCCTGGCACACTGCTCTTGTATGTCTCCTTAATTGTTCTTGTGCTATGGCATCTATTTAGCTTTGTTTACTCTTAAATATTCAAAGCGGTTAAATCTTTCTTTGCATTAGACGCCAGTGTGTGTTTCAGTCCTGTGGATACAAGAACAAAGCAGGAGCACGAGGCTGCTTCGACTCTTGTGACATTTGTTATTAAACAAGTGGTTAATGACATGAAACATTTCTCTACTAAGGTTGTCATTCAATCCTGCACAGGATATGAATTCAGTCACATGATCATTGTTTTGAGTTAACACTGAATGACATCTGATCTGTTCTTTGTTGCAGGTACTGTATCCCACCTGAACACGGGAAGAGGCTGGAAAGGCTGGCAAAAGGTAAATAAGGTTATTTCCTCAGAATGTTTACTAAAAACTGTTTTTAGGTAGAGACAGAAATATAGTCTAACATAAATCTTAAGTTGTAGTTGGTTGCCATGGTTGAGGGTGATTTGTTTTCTTATGATTTGAGACTCAATTAAACTGTCAAGTCGCCTTCATCATGCCTCAGGATTTGCACCTCTTCTCACCTGAAGGATTCTAATCCAAATACTGCTCTGTTAAAATGTGCTAATTTCAAATCAAGCTTAGTGTGAGCTATTTTTAGTTTTTTGCTGGAGATGATCGCTCGAAGACCGTAGTCTCCTTCATTAGTTTCGAACATTCATGGCTGATTAAAGCATGTTTAGTGACCTTTAGTGTGAACCCTTGTGGTCAACGTCAAGTCTGATGTCTCAATATAGTGTGTCCTCAAACGATTACACAGCGTACTCACACTGTGACTCAAACTGTGTTGTTTAACAATGTGTCTTATAGATATGTTTGTACTTTATTAATCTTTTGGGAGACGCTTCTTCTCAAGAGGGTCAAAGTCAAAAGGAAATTGTTTCATCATTCAGCTTCTTGTCACAATTCTCTGGTTAAATGTGACATCGATAAGCGATTCTTTAATTTCCTTTGTAAGATAATAATGATTCTGTTGCTTTAGACTTTTAAACACTAAAGCAATTGCACTTCGATTCCATACAAAAGCAAGTGACTTTTATCAAGTGCAGTATTGAATTCTGCTTTGATTATCTTATATAATCCCATTTGTCCCAACGGCACCGCAGCCATATATTTTTAATTATCAGCCATTTCCTTGGGGGGACTTCCATTTCCAACAACACATCTAAAGTCACTGTTTGCTGTAAAAGTTCTTATGGGGAACAGCTTTCATCAGCATTTTAAAATATATGTAGTGAGAGCTTCTATGTGGAAAAACAAGTTTCATTAACAGTTAAATGACCCGCAGTGAAGCCATAAGCTCTCTCCTTTAAAGAAGTTACACCTCATTAAAACGGCTTGTTGTGATTAATTGATGATTTAAGATTTGATGTATTAAATAATAAAGTCAACAGAATTTGACTCTATGTCAATAGTTGTTTTGGAAAATAAGGCTTCATGTGGAGTTTTGATGGAAGCAGATAATTTCCCATGCATGTCTTTGCTCAGCAACTTTTGCCATGTTTATATCACTAAATTGTGATATAAAGCTCCATCAAGACTAGGGCTGAACGATATATTGTTAGCGTATCTCTATCCAGATCTGAAAATACAAGATATTATCGCAAATTATCACCGTCACAGTTGTACCCGCCCTTCCAGCCAACCACAAACCTTTGTCATTGGCTGACTTCAGCTGTCTATCAGCGTCAAACACCCCAAAGGGAGGGAAAATAAAAACACAGAAATGTAGTGACAAAAGGAAGCCCTCGTTCATAACATGGAGATATTGTTTCAGAAACGAGGACCTTAACCAGAGCGAGTTGTGCAGGTTGTTCTTTGCAAAAAAATCTCTGTGGAGCAAAGCAACACAACAAACTTGTTTCATCATCTGTAGAAACACCACCGGGCACTACACCGAGAGTTTGTTAATACAGAGGAGAGGATGCAAGTTCTCCGTCTTCGTGGCTGAAGCTCCACACAAGAATGATCGCTGATGCATCAGCAGCGTATGACTTGATGTCTACCAGGCACAGAGACAGAAGCTGTCACATATTGATTATAGTAAAGCATTTTATTTATAAGCATCTGTCAAAACTCTCAAGGTTGTACTTAAAGACATGCTACAAGTGTATAAGTCACAAGCACTTCCTCAGAGAGAACCTTTCAGTACAGGGGCAACATTTTAAGTTTTAAGAAATCCTGTCTAGATCCAGAGATGGTCAACATCCTGGCAAAGAGTCTGGAAAACAAATGTTAAAGACTATTAAACATTTTATTATTAAATATTATTGTTGTGTCACTTCCTACTAGTTATTCTATAACAAAAAATATTTTATTTACTTACTGAGAGTAAGTTAAAATCAGTCAAACAGAACTCTATACATCCACTTATTTTCCAAAATTAAATTGAACGAAAAACATTTTTAGCAAAGTCATGTAGTCATATCAGATCGATCTCGAGATATCTTGCTAGAAATATGAAGATATGAAATTTTGTCCAGATCAAATCAATTAAAACTAGCTTCTTATCCTACATTATATTGACCCACATTATTTGAGAAAGAAAGGATAATCACAGACTCACTACCCAGTTGTCAGTTTGAAAGTGTTCATGATCACATCCACACACAGTCGTGACCTCACACGGGTCCTTGTTTCCCCTCATGGCAGCTGACAAGAACCCTCTGAGCTACCAAAGGTGTCGTTTAAATGGGCAGCAAAGGTTTTATGAAAAGGTGTTACGAGTGACGGAGGATTTCCAACTAAGGTCTAGGACAATAATCATCTGGAAAAATCCTCCCCAAACAGTGGAGTTTCATCTTTTTGCTATTCCAGACATGTGTTTTGGAGTAGCATGGAAGTGTCGGGGTGAGCGCCGGGAGCAAGGATAAAGCAGGAGTAATTTTGTTTTAACCCAAAAGGAAAGAGTGAAGCCTTTAAGATAATATTGCTCCACTGAGAACGCTGCACTTTAATGGGGATTAATACCACAGCTCTGTCTGCACATCATTCACCTTTATCAGCTTCAACAAGCAGGCAGGCGATGAGAGAAACTCACTCCCCTGCTCTTTCCCTTTGTAGGGCTGAACAGGAGCTTAAACAATGCAATGAAATCGAGGGATGAAACGCCTGCCAATTACACTGTCAGTCACATTAAAGTTTAACTGTGCACAGGCTCTGATGGACCCCTACCCTCGGGCAGCGCACGGTATCAGCACTTAAGAGTTGTAGGAAGAGTGATGGGGAAGAAGTACTGTCTGAAGTCGTCTGAAACTCTATGCCTAGAAGCAACGTGGATCTTTGCTTAAGTATAAATTGAGAGCTTTAAAATGTCAAGTAATATTTAGCCCTTAGTTTACCAAAATATGTAGCTCTGACTTGTCAGAGATTTGATGTTCTGTCCACCAATAGATTGAATTAATTGACTGTGTGACTGTGAACTAAACATGAACATAAATGATAAACACATGACAAAGGTTAATAAAATTACAACAAAATGCTGCCTTATGTAAATGGGGGTCTTGATCAAATGACGTTGTCTTTGCAGGTTTTTTCCCGGGCAGCTCTCAGGGATGCGACGCCTTCCTCCGTCATAAGATGACACTTATTTCGCCCTCGATCCTGAAGAAATATGGAATTCCCTTCGACAGGGTGAGCAATCCATGTCTCCTCTTTTTAGCATTTTTTGTGTATTTGTTTATCCATACTTTGCATGCGAGTAGCTACTTATAATGTATTGTTTTAATTCATCATTTAATTTAATTGTTTTAATTCATAATTAAGTTATGTCAATAACCACTAACCTCAATGCAAAAAAAGGCACAGAATATCACAAATGTACAAGTTCAATTCATGCTGCTGTAAAGCGTTGTGGAAATCCATAGCAAGGGGGACATGTTAAATATCAGAGGCTGAGTTATGAAGATGGAAGAGACAAAGAAAAATGGCCGCATTATGATCCTGACATTTAAAAAATGATAAGGATAACAAAAGATGAAATTCAAAAGGTCAAGTGCTATTCTGTCATGACATGGTAATTATAAAAAACTATTTTATTTATTATCTGATAATCTGAACTGATTTTGTATTTTATTTTAGTAAACATTAAACATATTGAGTCTTATAATTATATAATAATTCAATATAATTAGGGCCAGGGGCACACGGTGGCACATGGTTAGTGCGATCGCCTCACAGCAAGAAGGTTGCCGGTTCACTTCCCGGTCAAGAGGGAGGCAACTTGTGACCTTTCTGTGTAGAGTTTGTTCCCCGTGTTGCGTGGGTTTACTCCGGGCACTCCGATTTCCTCCCACAGTCCAAAAACATACAGAGGTTAATTGGAAACTTGGGAAAATTGTCCTTAGGTGCGAGTGTGTGAATGGTTGTGTGTCTTTGTGTGTATTGCGAGAGACTGGCATCCTGTCCAGGGTGTCCCCCGCCCCTCGCCCGATGAAACTGGGATAGGCTCCCGCCCTTGCAACCCAATAAGGGATTAAGCAGTACAGAATAAGAATAAAAGAATTGGGCCTGATTCAGTTATATAATAACTGTGTTCACCTTCTCAAATGTCTTAAAGTAGGCAGCAGACATTTTCCAGACTGAGGGCAGAAGAAAGTTCTGAACTGTCAGCAGAGGATTTTCCCTCCATCCTGTTCATCTCTTCAGCTCACTCCCGCCTCAGGATGTCATTATCTCATCCGAAGTATTACTTCTTATTCCCCTACAGTACAGCTTTTCATTCATGTGCAAAAATAAAATCGTCTCCATGCACTCTTGCGCAGAGCAAAAAAAAGTGACGTTTGATATCTGAACCAGCGCCTTGGTTGAGAAAGTTTACTTCCCTTCATCAACCCCTTCCACTGTTTCCACCCTCCTTCCTGTCACCTCTCCGGGTTTGATGTGTCTCCTGATTGCCTGGATCCAGGCTTCACAAAGAAAGTATGAAAATGCAGCAAGGCATAAAAAGGTTTAACTTTCAGGGCAACACATTTAAAAAAAAAGAGAATGTGCTTAACTTGTCGTATTCTTAAAAGAAAAATGTCATAAAAAACCAGACTCATGGGAAGAGTCTCTGCAGCTCCAGTAGCAGTCGTGTTAGGATGAATGACTTTTGCTCACCAGTCAGAAAAGTTTCTTACAGTCATTCCTGTCTGTCACGGTGTGCTATGGCTGCTGTGCCTAAATATAACCTTTACCATGTATTCGTCTCTGATGCACCTATTTATACTCGAGCAAATCCCATTAAAATGGGGTGAAATTTATGTTATTTAATGTATAAAGTTAATCACTGTTATACTTTAAATACATCCTAAAATAGTTCTTCCTCTGATAGAACCTTTCATACTTAAGTTGCGGTGTGTTTTTCCACATGTTTTACATCACTGATCTGATCCAGCCTTACACCCCAGCTCGGGCTCTTAGGTCAGAATCTACTGATGGTTCCACGCACATGGTTCAGGACTAGAGGAGAGAAATCCTTCCAGGCTGTTGCTCCTAACGATCTTTCTCTGTGTTTGATGATCTATTGACTCCTTTAAGAAACATCTTAAGACATTTTTATTTGTTCAGGCTTTTCCTTGATTTTCTGGAACTCCTGTTGTGTTATCAGTTCTATCTTGACCTTTAAAGTATATACTTTATTGAATATTGTTTTGATTGTTTAAGCGCTTTGTGACCCTGGTCTGGAAAAGCGCAATATAAATAAAAATGACTTACTTACTTACTATGTATTGACCCAATTACATTTGTTTTTATATTATTTTGTTTGAAACATTTGGCATTATATTAGATTAGTCCCCCTGGAGATCTCATTTGGGAAATAAGGTTTCCAGTTCACAGCAGACAAAAGAAGGTACAGAAGTTTCATAAACGCAAGAACAAAGTTCAAATAAAAAAGAACAAATTGCAAAGAGATAACAAAGTGCAAATCCTGAACTTTTCCTCTTCTTCCTCGTCACAGGTGACTCAGAATGAAGGCGAGTTCATGATCACCTTCCCGTACGGCTACCACGCCGGCTTCAACCACGGCTTCAACTGCGCCGAATCCACCAACTTCGCCACCCTGCGCTGGGTCGACTACGGCAAAATGGCCACCCAGGTTAGTTGTTTTCCCGAAGAATGAGATTTTGCCTCGTCGGGCAGAAGAATGCTAAACATTTCTTCTCCCACAATTACTCTTCTCTGGAGAAAAAGTTGCTTTGTGCAGAAAACTGAATGACAATTTCACCAAAAGATCTGCCTTTGACACAAAACCCACTGAGCATGAAATTGACATGACCTCGGGTAAGCAGTGGATGGCAGCAAAACTCAGTATTCTTTGGAACAATCCCTCCCTTTTTTTTTTTATACATCGTACTTAATTTTCCTGTTCAGTTCTCCCTCCTTCACTCTGTCTTGGTGCACGCACACTTACTCGTTCACTCCTTCTCTCTACTTGGCTGCTTGTCAGATTTATGAGGTGCCAGTTTGCAGAAGTACTTCTCCCTCTTCCCCGTCTTTGGCCTTCCCAACTTTACCCCAGTGGCTACTAGTAATTTAAAAACCAGTTGCCCTGGCTGAGTAGGCGTCCCCACCACTCAGCTGAAGCCCCCGGGGAGCATCACCACCGCTCTTGTCTTATGCACTTGAACACGGCTGCGCTGGTATTACAACAGTCCCACTGATGTTTTGATAACATTATAGCTACAGATTATCTTTAATCAACTTTATTCAAAGTATTTTTGGAAATATTTGGTGTGTAAAATATTAAGCAAATCATATTTTAATTAAATTAATGTAAAGAGCAAGTGTCAATTTCATTTTAAGTTGCATTGAACTTATTATAGTTTTTTAAAACCCTTAAAGTTCAAATTATTTTCTTTTTATAGATAGATGGATGGCAGGATGGATAGATACTTTATTGATCCACCGGAGGAGACATTTCTTTCTTTATTGGTCGCTATAAATCAGATTTATTCATCTTTACAACCCTGTAACAAACTGGAAGCAAATGAGACATAACGTTATATATTTATTTCCAATCTTTTAAGTTATTAGGTTTTTATGTTATATAGTTTTCAACCTCATGTCGACCAAGGGTTGGGATTATTTTCAGAGTAACCTGTTCTTTTATTTTAGACAAATTTTAGAGTTTTAGACAAAAATGTTCGTTTATTTTAATGTAGCGACTGGAGTTCAGTTGTCCTCGTCTTCATCTTCGTCCAAAAAGACACTTAAAAACATCGAAATACCTCCATACTGTTGTCTTTAACGTCCATATTCTGTTGAAGCCTAGACATGAGGAATTGTTCCAGAATAACTTAAACAAATTTATGATTCAAGATTGTTTGTAGTACAAGTTAAAAGTCTAAAAAGCTACACAGACAGGAAACACTCCAGGTAAATATCGCGATCACTTCCAGTCTAATGTCTGCATTGGAAGCTCTCACAATATTTACTACAAATAAATTACGCAATCTGTGATGTCACTTAAAGAAACTGTGTCTTTGTAGTATCCAGATCATGTTGGTGCCACAGTGCGGTTATTCACAGGGCAGGACTGGAATTGATAATGATTTTTATATAAAAAAACTATACTTTTATTTAAAAAAATATATACTTTACTGTCAAGGACATAATCATAAATATAATTCAAATTGGGGGAGAAAAAAATATAATTTTGAATGAATATGTGATCATTTTCTGTGGCACTTTCAGAATGTGGAATAGTTTTACTACAAACACATGGTTACAACATCTCAATCTCTATGATCGTATATTCCGACTGTTTACAAAGCTGTGCTTACAAAAATATATATTTTTTTATATAATAGTATATCATTATTAAGCAATTTCATGGTTGAATACTTGAGTTTCCAAATTGGAGCCATGCAGACCCCTCTTTGTAGTCTCTTCCCTTCTTGACTTTGGCTCAAGCAGTCATGTGTTCACTCCTCGGGCTGCTGCCGACGCTTTCTGAAAGCCCCAAACAAGGCGGTGAATGATGGGACTCGGTATTGAATTTGTCACTGCTGGTGGCTGCCAGTTCTCAACAATGGCAACGAGAGAATAAGGGTAGGCATACATCATGTTCGACTCCTCTGGAATACAAGCAGCGAAACATCTGACTCATTCGTTTGACACACAAACCCAACACTACCAGCAGTGAAACTTTGAAGCTACCGTCACTTCTGCTTAGAGCTGGACTCCAGTTCGGTTTTTGAGGTTCAAGTCTTAAAAACACTTTTGTTTGCAGTTGCATTTGCTTCCATAACTTGTTTAAAACGTGTAACAATAACAATAGTAACATTAGTTTTCATTATCTCTTGTACTGAATAATTTATTTCCAAACAATCGTGACATCAATTTAAATAAGAACAAACCATACTATTTAAACGTATTTTCATGGCTCTGTCACTGACACTTTACCAAGCGCTACTTGGTCTGCAATGGCTTACTGTTGTATATTTGGCGCTCAGTCACACTTTGCAGTTGTGTCCTCAAGCGTCGCGATGGATTTTCCTGTCAGAAACGGGAGCAGAAATCATCTCCCCTGTTCCCCGACTAAATTGCACCATTTTTTTTCTCATCTATGAAGTGTGTTGGACGAGTCTCTTTGTTTGCGGTGCCACTCGATGTGGTGATATATTGTACTGTCTGTACATTTTCTTTACCCCAAACTCACACCGGGGAAGATTCACCTTTCGCCTTCAGTCACATAACGTTTATCACGGATGAAATGTTTTACCAACGATCAGTTATTAGAGCCATGTATTAATGATTATATTTACCAATATTATTATAAGTTTCATCATCGTTAGGCCAGTGGTGGGTGAAATATTTATTTATCTTTTTCGACTCTCCAGTTATCCAATATGGTATTAAATAAGCGATAAAACAATGTAAATATGTATACATTTTAGCACAGAATATTCAGTATTAATGCCGGATTTATCTGCAGACTGCTTTAATAGAAACTCCATTAGTAGTGCGATCGCCCAGTTTAATTCATTTTTATATCTTGTGTTAAATCCCATTTTCCAGCCAGAACAAGCTAAAAAAAAACAAACCTGCATTATGAGGAACGTCACTCATTTGGTAACATGTTGAGCAGAACACAATATAATACACTTCCTTCAGAAACTTTCATTTGTCAGGATATTTTCAATTATATTTCTTATAAGTCAAGTCAAAAACCACAAGTAAATACATTAAAATTACTTTAAATACATCCTTCTCAATACTTTTATCAACTGAATGCGGACATGAAGCAAAAATCACAGCCATATAACCAGCAAATAAACCATTTTACTTGTTTTAGGGATTCATTTTTTAAAATTATATATTCATTAATATTGAAAGGAATTAAAATGTTTAAGGTGTGTACAGCTGGTTGTACCGTCTTACCAAAAACAAGCTCTAAAGTTTCAAGTCTTTTTATCAACAATGCATCTGTCATAAACGATCTGCACCTTGTCATAATCTGTATTATGCAATCTGTATTTTTGTTTTTAAATGATCCTTTTAAATTTTCACTTTTACTTATTATTTTTTTACAACTTGATTTTTATTAAGCATGTGGCTACAACCAGCAGAATGTACGAGCGTAGATATTGTATAGAATCTTATGGTCGGACACATGGATAGATGAGTGCAGGAGCGTAATGGACCAGACAACAGTGTGTGAAATAAAGAATGCTTGAGAGAAAGATGATGACATAGTGAGTATATGTAGAGCTTTTGGGGTGTATTTCAGATTGAAACACGCTTTTCTGTTACATATTCATACATCTTCAACATTTAATCATGTGAACAGAATGTTGAAGATCAAAAAGTTGATTAAATTATCTTTATTTTGCGCCTGAAAATGAAAATTTTGGAAAGATACGTTTTGACAAAACGGTTTTAAAGATAAAGTGTTACTAACACTATGATTAATGCTAGTCTGTTTTTTTTGTCCTCCAGTGCTCGTGCCGCAAGGACATGGTGAAGATATCCATGGACGTGTTTGTGCGATGTCTACAGCCAGATCGCTATGATCTGTGGAAGCAGGGAAAAGACATCACGGTGTTGGACCACCTGAGGTCCACCGAGCTCAGCAGCCCAGAGCTGGAGCTCTGGAGGGAGAATCGTGTCACGCACAGGGCTAAGCTCCTCCAGAGGTAAATGATGATATGCAGGTGTCATTGAGGTTATTTTAGTCCAGGAGCAGGACACAAAAAAGATGGTTAAAATTAGAGAAAAAACAAGCTTATTTTCAAAATTATTTTGAAAGGAATCCAAAAAAACATGTTATAAAAATGTTTCCATGGTAACATACGAGTTATTATTTCTGTATTATTTTGAGGCAAAATTTTTGCCTACATGAGGGCACTTACTGGACTATTTTGAAATATATTTGGATGTATTATAAATAAAGATTTTCAAAAAGTTGAAGAATACAAAGCACCTAAATTTCCCCATTTTCTTTTCTGCCCATGTACTACAGTTTATGTCAGAACTGGTAGGAAAAAAAGAAACACTTTATGATTTCTATCATGAATAACCAGTCTTTTGTATTCCACGTGTAAATCCAAATAGCCTAATGTATTGGACAGTAACAGTCTATGATTTAGATTCCCACATGATTTATATTAAATTATTGTTAGAGGTTTGAACAGAGTTTCTATACAAGATAAGTAAATTCCGGCAAAATGCTTAAATTCAGGATTTAACCCTTTAAAAAAGAAACAGTTTGCGGTTTACTTTCGAAGCAGAAAGAACAACGCTTCTATAAAACTATAATGAAATTAGTATTTGTAATCTAATATTGATTGTTCTCTGCTTTATTATGCAAAGAAAAGTCATATTGAGACACTTTTCCTGTCGCGCAGAGCGATGCACAAAATGAAGCTGTTCCGTCGCCTGAAGCTGGATGAAGTGAAGGTCCTGGCAGAGGAGGGCATCGCGCTGGACGCCGCCGAGTACCAGCGTCAGGTGGAGGAGCGTGAAGCCCAGCGCCGGCGAGAGCGAGAGGAGCGACTTGCGAGAGAGGCCCTGTTGACCCTCCAGGCCATGGAGCTGGAGGAGAAGAAGAAGGCGGAGGCTGCGGCCATGGCTCACAAGCCACTTACCTTTGACAGTGAGGAATCATTTCATGTCTTCTTTTTTATTTTGGAATATATTTAAAATGAACCTTGATAACGATGAATGTTAAAAGAACTGTCGTGTAGTCATGTTTTATTGCGGAATCTTTTTCTTGTCTGATCTAAGTTTTTCTTAACCAGGCCTGGACTGGGACCTCGAGCCTGAAAATGTGACCGAGTCAGCAATGACGGCAGGATTTCAAGAGGCGTTTGAGAAGTTTGCGACCGCTGATTTCAGCGTCGGCAAGGAAGATGAGTCGAATCCCGCCGTACACGTCACACCCGATACGTCCGACAACAAGCCCGACATGGCCGCCACACAGGTAAAGTAGTCCTTGACCAGGAGACGGAAAGTCGATTAGATTTGTCCTTTGATTTGTGACGGGTTATTGTGTCAGACTCCATTATGCCGCGCAAGTGCGCCGCTGCTTCTGCACTGACACTCGGAATGGGATTGAGACTTGAATTGATTTTCTGTCAGTTTCCTGGACAGGCAAGTTAGTTCAGCAGATATAAAGCACCGGGCTCTGGGTTTTTAGTTCAAAAACCAAATGCAGTAAATACAATAGTATGCGTCTGAAATATAAGTGAAAAGACAAATTAGAATGTTCTCTATTTGATGGGATGTCAAAATAAACAAAAAACTTTTTTCTTTTAATTAACTCAGAAAACAAAAACATAGAATATAAATGAAAGGAAGGATAAAAGGAAACATAACAAATTATATCATCTAGTAAAAATAGTTCAGAAGAAATTCAAATCAACACAGAAAAAATGTCTTTGAGCAGAGCATCAAAAATAAAAGCAGGTAAACTTTGGCTCTCGGTGCGATTCGTTGACTGAAAAGAGTGAATCAAGATATTTTGTTCTTCACAGCCGTGCTTTTCTAAGATCAAGATGCCAACGGAAGTCAAAAAGAGTCGTCGCCACCCCCTCAGCAAGCCGCCAATGAGGTCCCCTCTGTCCATCGTGAAGCAGGAACCAGACAGCGAAAGAGGTATGGCTCCTTTCAAGTTTCAAGTATTTTCAGAATATGTTTCAAGAACTTCATTTGTAACACAAGATATGAATTTGTTCTTAACCCAAACTTAAAAATCAAATTAGTAGTTAATGTTTCGAAGAAATTAACAATTTCTACCCCTTGACACACCATTTAATTTAGTTTAATTTTAATTTAATTAAAAAAAATAGATTTTTTGTTCAGTTGGACCCTGAGGACGAGCCAAACCAGAAGGAAAGCTCCCGGTGGAATAATGAAATCAAGACTGTAAAGCTTCCCACCCGCCCCTGCCGTCTTTTTCTTTTCATTTCTGACGGACACGTATTGATCCGGGGGATCATGACGTCCAATTACCTGCTTTCAAAGTCACTTTAAGTCCAAGGCAGGGGACCAAACTTGAGGCTTGTCCTTCAGATAGGTTTGATGGGAGACAAGGAGAAAGCTTTGGATGGTGGTGGGAGAAGCGGGGAGGCTTGTGTAAAGATCCTTCTGCTTTCTTTCGAGGTTTAACAATGATCTGGATCAGTGGCTTTGTAGCAGAATTGATTGTGGAGGCAGAAGAGGGAGTTGTTGACGCTTCATCCTCGTGTTCTCCAGCCAATTATATCAGAAGTTTGGTTCAGTAAAATAATTGGAAATCTGTGTGTTTTTAAAAATCAAACGCATTTTAGTAATTGTTTTTTTTTAATGAAGTCTTCTTTGTTTTACACAGAGCTGTCGCTGGAGAGTGACATGAAGAAGCAGGAGCATCTCTGGCAGAATCATTTACCAGACTGGGTGACGGAGAAATCCTACAACGCTGCAGTGGCTGCGCTCCAGCCGTACTGCGCTGTCTGTTCGCTCTTCTGTTCTATTAAGGTATGAAGTAGCTTTTGTCAATGTCTAATGTGACAAAAATACTCTTTAAATATACTAAACACAGACACAGTTGTGCGACTGTTGCACTAAAAAAACTGAGTGTTTATGTTTTATTTTAAGTTAAAAAAATTGTTAAAATGTTTTATTTGGTTTAATTTTGAGCCAAATTCACCTAAAAAATCCAGAATATAACTTGTATCTGGACAGAAATTAAACCTTAATTACTTGTTTATGAAGAAATGCAGCCAAGGGAAACTAAAGCTTGTTTTCTCGAACTATTGGCCTCTTCTTTTTTGCAACATAGGGGTCAGTTTTTCTTTCAATGTCTTCTAGTAAGATATTTTTCTAGACTTTCTCAGGTAAATTTGACTCAAATACAGTGTACTCTATCAAACAATTCTTACTTGAAACAAGAATCAAAGACTTTTTCAAGCTACTGTTTTTCAAACTTTTGATTGTAGATGTTTAATTCTTGCCATAACTGTCGTTAAAGCCCTTTAAGGATGAGGGTCAGTGGCATTCCATCCCCCGTCACGGCAGCCAAACTCGTCCGCTGGTTCCTGAGATGTGCTTCAGTGCCGGCAACAGCGAGCCGCCGCCCACCAACCATCACATCGGAGAGGACGGCTGCAGTGTTCTGCTGTGTTGCTCCTCTTGTCAAATGCAGGTTCATGCCAGTAAGTATGAAACATCTCTTATGTATATATGTTTGACATAACTGCAGTTGCGTATACTAATAAATCCTGATACTTTAAAGGCTTTGAGACGTAGATGTGTTGGGTTTAAGTCAGTCATTTGATGATAATAAGGGTATGAAATTCAATGATCTTTTAATTGATTTTCTTTGTGTAACAACCAAAGTATTACAACAAAAGTGAGAATTATTTTCAAGATGATGTTGCAGATATATATAAAAAAACTCTTGGCCTAAACTATGTCTCAACTTTCACATCCCAAGTGTTTTGCACACGTGCACACAGATGCCTCATAAACCCCTCACTTAAGGAGCTCCAGTTTAATAGTCTTCTTGGAATGTCCTGGGCTCAACTGAGGAAGCAGCGGAATATTGATTTGAGTTTGTGAAGCAGAAAGAACAGCTGTCAACATCAGCGGCATCACAGTCCATTTAGCTTCTTTGTGAGGCAAACATCAGACTATAGGATGATTTAAGCGAGAAACTAACACAGGGAGTTCTCAGAAAATGTCTGAAGGGGAACGTGTTTCCTCTGATCCAAGTGCTTTTATAGACAATATTAGAATTATGGATCGACTCATTCACACAACTGTGTTCGTTACGTCAGGTTGTTATGGCGTCAAATCGGATTCAGTCAGCGAGCAGTGGACGTGTACCAGATGTACAGCAGCAGCCTGGACAGTGGTGTGTAGAAGCAATCATTCGATAATAAATGCTTATACAAGTCATAACAAACGGAATCTTGTTTCTGCTTCATGTGAACTGCAGGCGTGCTGTCTCTGCAATTTAAGAGGTGGAGCGCTCAAGAGGACAACAGATGACAGGTTTGTGACAAACACCTCATTCTAAGTCCAACCTTATCTTAAGCCAGTTCATTTTACAGTCTTTATGGTAGCACGCTGCTCTTCTGCAGTAGGACTGCCCACGAAGTCACGAGTTTCATAGTCTTCTCAGATCGACAACTCTATAATCGTCGGTGTGATTAAAATTATTAAATTGCTTATGAAAAAATGTGGATTCCCCTTCCCAATGCATGCAAGGTTTTGTCGGATTTTATTCTTTCTTGAGATCGAAAATATTTCATTCAATTTCATTCCAGGAACACAGCAAGTTTAACACCCAAAGGATACCTCAAATACATTTGTTTACAGGCCTCTGGGTCACCTTGACCCTGAGATAACACAAGGGTTAAGAGTGTTGTTTGTTAATGTGGCGTGAATATCACACCAGCAACAACACCAGCTAAAAATCTATCTTTCATTTGGTAGTATTTATGATTAATAAAAGAACAAAAATATTAACTTGGAGTTAGTAATAAAGTTTGAAATTGTGCTTCCAAAATCGTAGTTTGTAAACTGGCATCTGAGTTTGACTTTTTTGCATGCAATATATGAAGTAATCTGTTGTAAACAATAACCATAGTTTTGCGTTTTTTCGTCACAACAAGACTTTTGAAGGCTTATGTTTCAAATGAAGTATGAATTTTCATTTTGCGTTTAAGCTGTCAAGATAATAGTTTTTTGAGAAATTGCAATGCATTAATCTAAATAAAATCCTATTTTTTCTTTAAGTGCATTAAAGACACTTGAGAACCAAAACTGAAACACAAGAAAAGCACTGTGAAAATAAAGAAAAATATCCTCAACGCTCATGAATTTATCTCTTATTTGTTCAGCAATTGAAAAGGAGAGCGATCTCTTAGACCAGGAATCACCAACTTTTGGTGACCACTGTCTTAGAACTAAAAATGACAGTTAGAAAACTCTCCTAAATCCTATTCTGTGCTGTCTAATATGTGTTTCTGAGATGCGACTGAACAAGCTCTCATCATGTTTATTCAGGTTAAGAAATACAAACGAATGTGTGTCTTGTTTTTTTCCACCAGGTGGGTCCACGTGATCTGTGCCATCGCTGTGCCTGAAGCTCGCTTTGTCAACGCCATCGAGCGAGAACCTGTGGATGTGAGCGAAGTTCCACAAACGCGCAAGGGACTGGTGAGTTTTTATTTAAACAACGGGTACAACCTTGAGAAAGTATGTGATCTACCAAGACAAATAAACAGTTGTACATTCACGTACTTGAGTTCAGGAGGCCTCGTTCGCTTAGATGTGCATTTCTTTGTGTCTTCCGTGCTCCGGTGATATATGGATGGTGTGTTTGCAAGATGTTGAGGGAAGCGAATGTGCTGAGGGAATGGCAGAATAATCAACTGTCATCTCTCACTGTGGGAAATGAACTACATCGATCCCGCTTGCAGGAGGCAATTTCCCCGCCGCTGCCTCGTCTTTGAGTGCGGCTCGTCTTTGTTGTCATTATTCGTTTCTCCTTCCCTGGGACGTGTTTACTCTACCAGAGGAGCGGTGATCTTGCATGTGACGCGGGTTTTATCGCGACACATCTGCAAATAATGTCACCAATTTGTCTCTTCTGTTTGCGTCTCGTATGAAAAGTTGGTCAGTGTTTGCGTCTAAGTTGTGTCAGAGTTGAATCTTCTCACCTTTTCACAACTCATTGATAGATAGATGGATACAAATGCTATTAGTCAGAGACGCTTGCAGTGAAGGTTTTAAAGCAAGAAAAGTGTTTTAAAATCGGTGTCAGTGGCAAAGTTTTCACACGCAGAAGGTGAAATTAAATGTTTGCATTATGGATAGCAAGAGTAAGAGTATAATCTGTCTTGCTTGTTTATGCAGCGTTGATGTAAGACGACAAAACCTCATTAGAGGTTATATATAAACTCATTCAATCAACAAATTTCAAATGTTAATTTATTTTTTAAACTTATTTGTAACATTAAGAAAAACTGCTCCTCTGGAGTGTTTAAAACACTTTTTTTTTCTTGGAAATTCAGTAATTAAACTGTGTTTATTTGCAGATGTGTGCCTTCTGCCATGGCAAGAGCAAAGAGCAGAACGAAGGCGCATGTATCCAGTGTTCGCAGGACAAGTGCTCCACGTCCTTCCACGTCACCTGCGCTCAGATCGCAGGCGTGACGATGAGGCCGGCCGACTGGCCCTTCCTGGTGTCCATCACCTGTCACAAGCATAAAAGAGGAGCGTCAAAGGTTGGCAAGACTATCATCCCTATTTATATTATATTATTAATTGCATATTGCAGTTATAAATGAAGAGTATTTGAAGTGTATTGCAATTATGAAGATAGGATGATGTTTTTTAATCTACAACCTATATCTAAGAAATTGATGATCAATTTAATTTGTATCTTCCCTGTCGTTATCCTTAGAAAATGATATAAATGTTTAAATGAATTGTGTAACACCGACCCGTCCCTCTTCCCATCAGCCTCGAGCATCCTCCAAAAGCTCTCCAACTTTGGAACTGGGGCAACGCGTGATCGGACGCAGCGCCGACGGCTGGTACCACCTGTGCGACATCATCGGCGTGGCCACACAAACGTTTTACGAAGTCAACTTTGACGACGGCTCGTATTGTGACAACGTGTATCCGGAGAATGTCGTGGTGAGTCCCTTAAACGCAACAATGAACAATGATAATTATAGTATTTGCTCAAAGAAATTAAGCTTTTTTGCGTTTGTTTCTTCTCGTCTGGACTATTGTAACAGTTTGTTTTCATGTCTTAACAAGAAGGATCTGTCTCGCCTGCAGTTGATTCAAAACTCTGCAGCGAGAATTCTGACTCGCTCTAGTAGAAGAACTCACATTTCTCCGATCCTTAAAACTCTTCACTGGCTTCCAGTTTCTTTCAGAATCAACTTTAAAATTCTGGTTCTTACTTTCAGATCTATTCATGGTCAGGCTCCTCCTTACATCAGTGATCTGATCCAGCCTTACACCCCAGCTCGGGCTCTGAGGTCTGTGGATCAGAATCTACTTATGGTTCCTGAACACGCTTCTGGACCAGAGGAGAGAAATCTTTTCAGGCTGTTGCTCCTAAGCTTTGGAAAGATCTTCCTCTCTCTTTGCGCTTGATGGATCTACTTACTCCTTTAAGAAACATCTTAAGACGTTTCTATTTGTTCAGGCTTTTCCTTGATTTTCTGGAACTCCTGTTGTGTTATCAGTTTTATCTTGATCTTTAAAGTATATACTTTTTTGAATATTGTTTTGATTGTTTAAGCGCTTTGTGACCCTGGTCTGGAAAAGCGCTATATAAATAAATATTACTTACTTACTTACTTTTAAATTTTAAACGTTGTGTTATCTCAGGGTCATTGTTACCCGAAGTCCTAACAACAAATGCGTTTGGGGTATCCCTTGTGTCGTCTCTGGGTCAAGTTCAACAGCAATTCATTATTCCTCGGGCTATTAAATTGTACAATTCTGAGTTTGGGGGCAGGAGTGGAGTAAAAGCATAATGATGTTCTGTTCTATGTTAGTCTTTGTGTCCTTTGTCTTTGTTATATTTCTTTGATTTATGTTCTTTATCTTTAGACTTAGATTGTATCATCTTGTTCTTTCTTTCTCTTTCTTTCTTTGTTCCTGTTCATATTTTATTTTATTTTGATTATTTTTTATGAAAAATTGCTGTATTTGCTGTGGATAATTTGGAAAAAACAATTTCCCGAAGGAGACCTCCTGAAAAATATTCAATGTTTTATTTAAAAATCTCCCTGTCCGACTCACAACTAACTCTGTTACTGTACTTCACTCACATTGAAATGTTTTTCTTCTTTGCTCCAGAGTCACGACTGCCTGGGCAGCGATCCTCCCGACACCGGCGAGCTGATCATCGTCAGCACGGCCGAAGGTCAAATGATCAACGCTTCTTACGTCAGGCTGCACACGCACACCTCCTATCAGGTATTGACAAGAGCGTCGTCCTCGTCCGTCGAGGTTTAACATAACGCACAAAGGCATAAATGCGAAGGCGTCCGGGGGTGAAAAAAACATGCCTCACGTAGCAAAAGCGTTTAGTCTTGAGTCGGTGTTAAGACGCTTTTCTGGAGTCGCTCCTGCTTTTGATGCGCTGAATATACTTGAACCCGTGAACTCTCGCAGACAGGCGGCTTTGTCTAACAGCTCCGCCGCTCGGCACTCGAACTCCCCTCGTCTGATATTTATCAGCGTGTGAAGAGCTGCTGCCCCTGCAGACTCGCTGAACAGTTTGATACGCCGTGGCACCAACACGCGAGCGTCGGCGCTGCTTACAGGAGAATAAATGCACTTTTGGTGTCGCAGGAGGACGCTGATAGAAGGAGTGGCTCCAATGATTCTTTAGTTTTTAGCAACTAGAACATTGTACCTTGCCTTTTTTAAAAAGCATGAACATGGTTAGATTACATTTCAGTGAAAAATATGAACAAATGTTTTTCTTTTTTTTCAACCCAGGTGGAGTTTCTGGACAAACGCCAGCTGATATTAAAACCATCTGAGATCCATCATCTAGATCAGACCCTGCCTAAGAGGGTCCGGGATCGCCTGGTGAGTATCTCCAAACTTCTCCCCCCCCTCCCCCCATTCCTAGTTTTAAGAATTGTTGCCTCAAATCTGACATTAAACACTGAAAAGCAGCTGCTTTGAAGTCAAACAAGAATTGTGAGTCGGTCATTCACTGACGTGCTACAAACACTTCAATGAATATAAAGTTGACAACATTATCAGACGTGCCACAATGTAAACAAGCTGGAAACTTAAAAACAATATCATTTTCATTTTGTTTTTTGCACACACATGATTTTGTCTGGTTTATTTAGTTCGATTTCATATATATGTAATAAAAAAAACTCTCTGTGGAAATAGGGAGTCAAATGAATCAAAGAATGTGAAAAAGATGGTGTATTCTTAGACTATTCTAAACTTCAAATTATTGATAAATGTATATAATATATGTCTATTTTTTCCTTTTAAATCTATATATTAGTGAGGGGTATTTAAGCTTCATGAAGCAGTGTGATATTGTTCAGAAGACAGTAGGGGGCGCCCTCAGCTTTAAAATAATGTGAGGTTTCAATAGAATACCTATCTAGTGGACTCAGGAAAGGACACTGTTTCATGAAGCTTCATCGACACATACATATACAGTGTGTATATATATATATATATATATATATATATAATGAGGGGTCAAGCAGCACCCGTGCATCGTTCCATGCATCAGGTTCATAGAGCGAGTTCTTGTTGCGTTGACTGTATCGCTTTAAGAAAAGTCATGTGACCGATACAGCTGTTGCGTCGCTCTGCAGCGACTGCGACACACTGTGTTTAAAAGAAAACGGATCTGATAAGAAGCGGCTCCGTCGAAACAGTCGTTCAACCAGACAGAAAGGAATAATAGAATCGGCAAAGGTAAAGAAAACATCTGTGGCGTGCGATTATCTTGTTTCTGCAAACAAGGCATTTTATTAAGATTACATTTGATCTAAATAGTATGAGTTATAGCGAAGGAAAATTCCAATTTCAATATTCTATAGTTTAAATGCCGCATTTGCTGCGTGGAACTAAGCGACACTAATAAAAGCACAACATCTATGCTTAGGCAATATCGAGCCAAGCTTGACGTTGGAACAAACGCCAACATGAACATGAGTGAACCGAAGCTTTGGAAGGATCTTCCTCTCTCTTTGCGCTTGATGGATCTACTGACTCCTTCAAGAAACATCTTAAGACATTTTTATTTGTTCAGGCTTTTCCTTGATTTTCTGGAACTCCTGTGTTGTTCTCAGTTTTATCTTGATCTTTAAAATATATATTTTATTGAATATTGTTTTGATTGTTTAAGCGCTTTGTGACCCTGGTCTGGAAAAGCGCTCTATAAATACAAATTACTTACTTACTTACTAACTTACCTATTTTGCAACACTGTGTGTTTGAGTGTCATTGCATGCAATAGCCTAAACAATCCAGCAGGTGTCGGTATTGAGTAACAGGGACTGTACCGGCACAGTATCAATACAGTATCTATCTATAATGCTTTTGTTAAAATAAATGCATGCTCTATAATTATGAGATGTGTCGAGCATTGTTTAAAGTTGCTTTGTGAATTCGGTCACATTAATCACATGTACTAAATGGAACTATGGAATAAATAAAATTCCCTAATTCAGTGCATTTTCTTGCTTTTTTTGTCAGTGACGTCTTTAAACCTTAAACCTGACTTTTCGTCCATTCTTCTTGAATGATGGTGTCATTGCTAGAAAACTAAACAAAACCAAAACATTTTCCAATAGAAAAACAAAGACATAGGACTTGATCGGTTTTTCTGTCGTCTGCACAAGTAGTAAATTATGCCTCACTCTCCTCAGGACATCCCGGTTCGCAAGGATGACGCCCCCCGAGACGAGGAGGAGGCCAAAGCAGCCAAGCGACGGCGCCTGCCCTCCAATCCCACCCGGAAAACCCCGGCGTCCAAGGACCCCAAACCTCCGACCCCGGCCCCGACGAGCGCGACTCCGACAGAACTTCGCAGCGAGCCGCCGCTCGCCCCCCGCGACCCCCTACCGGCAGCCGCCCACAGCCTTCAGACGGAGACGGCGACTCCGATGGACACGAACGCCGCCGACCCTCTGATGCGGTCGAACCTGTTGTCCGACCCCACCCTCACCCCCCAGACGGTCCCTTTCGAGGCCAGGTTGAACTCCGACCCCCTCCTGTCGGCGCCGTCCCCGCCGCCGCCGCCCCTGCAGCACCTGTCCGACGGCTACACGCCGAGCAACAGCTACGTCTCGTACATGGAGACGCTTCTCAACGCACACTTCCCTCAGGACAACGGCCCCGAAGCCCTGTATTAAAAAAAACGCTCTCCTTTGCTAGAGGACGGACATCATGGACACAACCAGCTCGTGGAGGGACACATGACCTATGAAATGCATGTTCCCTTTTTTTTTAATTTCCCAATGATGTTCTTGCGGTGGTACCATAGTCTCTGCTATGTTTATGGGTTTTGCTCTATGATTTCACGAAAACTGCGGCGTGTGTTTTCCTCTGTTAATACGAACACACCGGAGCGATATCAACTCTTTACCTCGTTGCTTCTACTCTCTCAGCAGCACACTCCTTTTTAACTTATTACTACCAGTCTGGTGTATTTGATTTTCCAACCAGCAGAATCTATTTTTCGACACTTTCGGACGCACGAGTGTCCCGATCATTCACGGGGGAAACGTCAAGTTGTATATTTGTCAGATCGCAAGAGGTGAACACGCTTCAGAGTGCGTCGTAGCGGGAAGTCAGTATTTAAGCGTCATATTCTGGATGAGAAAAC